>NW_027591023.1:95000-128660 GCF_964213995.1 Mustelus asterias | reverse complement strand
CACAGTGGTGTATCACTGTGTGTGGGGTCAGTGTGTATCACGGTGTGTGTGTGTTTGTCAGTGTGTGTGTGGGTCAGTGTGTATCACTGTGTGTGTGTGTGTCAGTGTGCATCACTGTGTGTGTGGGTCAGTGTGTACCACTGTGTGTGTGTGTCAGTGTGTATCACTGTGTGTGGGTCAGTGTGTATCACTGTGTGTGTGTGTGTGTTTGTGTCAGTGTGTGTCACTGTGTGTGTGTGTGTCAGTGTGTATCACTGTGAGTGTGTGGGTCAGTGTGCATCATTGTGTGTGTCTGGGTCAGTGTGTATCACCGTGTGTGTGTGTGTCAGTGTGCATCACTGTGTGTGTGTGTCAGTGTGTATCACTGTGTTTGTCAGTGTGTATCACTGTGTGTGGGTCACTGTGTGTCACTGTGTGTGTGTATGTGTGTTTCAGTGTTGTCACTGTGTGTGTCAGTGCGTGTGTGTGTGTGTGTGTGTGTGTGTGTCAGTGTGCATCACTGTGTGTGTGGGTCAGTGTGTACCACTGTGTGTGTCAGTGTGTATCACTGTGTGTGGCTCAGTGTGTATCACTGTGCGTGTGTGTGTGTGTGTCAGTGTGTGTGTGGGTCAGTGTGTATCACTGTGTATGTGTGTCAGTGTGCATCACTGTGTGTGTGGGTCAGTGTGTACCACTGTGTGTGTCAGTGTGTATCACTGTGTGTGGGTCAGTGTGTATCACTGTGTGTGTGTGTGTTTGTGTCAGTGTGTGTCACTGTGCGTGTGTGTATGGGTCAGTGTGTGTCACTGTGTCTGTGTGTCAGTGTTCCCACTGTGTGTGTGTGTGTGTGTGTCAGTGTGTGTGTGGGTCAGTGTGTATCACTGTGTGTGTCTGTCAGTTTGCATCACTGTGTGTGTGGGTCAGTGTGTACCACTGTGTGTCAGTGTGTATCACTGTGTGTGGGTCAGTGTGTATCACTGCGTGTGTGTGTGTGTTTGTGTCAGTGTGTGTCACTGTGTGTGTGTGTGTATGGGTCAGTGTGTATCACTGTGTGTGTGTGGGTCAGCGTGTATCACTGTGTGTATCTGTCAGTGTGCATCACTGTGTGTGGGTCAGTGTGCATCACTGTGCGTGTGTGTCTCAGTGTATATCACTGTGTGTGTGTGTGTCTCAGTGTGCGTCACTGCGTGTGTGTGTGTGTGTGCGTGTCAATGTGTATTGCTGTGTGTGTGGTTCAGTGTGTATCACTGTGTGTGTCAGTGTGTTTCACTGAGTGTGTGGGTCAGTGTGTGCCATTGGGTGTGTGTGGGTCAGTGTGTATCACTGTGTGTGTGTGAGTCAGTGGGTGTCACTGTGTGTGTGTGTGAGGCAGTGTGTATCATTGTGTGTGTGTGAGTCAGTGGGTGTCACTGTGTGTGTGGGTCAGTGTTTATCACTGTGTGTGTGTGGGTCAGTGTGTATCACTGTGTGTGTGTGTGTGTGTCAGTAAGTGTCACTCTGTGTGTGGGTCAGTGTGTGTCGCTGTGTGTGTCTGTGTCATTGTGCATCACTGTGTGTGTAAGTCAGTGAGCATCACTGTGTGTGTGTGTGTGTGTGTGTCTGTGTGAGTCACCGTGTGTGTGTGTGTGTATGTGTGTGTGTGTGTGTGTAGGTGGTTGTGTGTCAGAGTGTATCCCTCTGTGTGTTTGTGGATCAATGTATGTCACTGTGTGTGTGTGTGGGTCAATGTCTAGTACTGTTGTGCGTGTGGTTCAGTGTGTGTCACTGTGTGTGTGTAGGTCAGTGTGGATCACTGTGTGCGCGTGTCATTGTGTACCAATGTGTGTGTCTGGGTCAGTGTGTATCACTGTGTGTGTGTGGGTCAGAATGTCTCACTTTGCGTGCATGTATCAGTGTGTGTGAGTCTATCAGTGTCCACGTGTGGGTCAGTGTATATCACTGTGTGTGTGTGTGTGTGTGTGTGTGTGTGTGTGTGTGTGTGTGTGTGTAAGTGTGCATGACTGTGTGTGTGGGCCAGTGTGTACCACTGTGTGTCAGTGTGTATCACTGTGTGTGGGTCAGTGTGTATCATTGTGTGTGTGTGTGTTTGTCAGTGTGTGTGTGGGTCAGTGTGTATCACTGTGTGTGTGTGTCAGTGTGTATCACTGTGAGTGTGTGGGTCAGTGTGCATCATTGTGTGTGTCTGTGTCAGTGTGTATCACTGTGTGTGTTTGTGTCAGTGTGCATCACTGTGTGTGTGGGTCAGTGTGTACCACTGTGTTTGTCAGTGTGTATCACTGTGTGTGGGTCACTGTGTATCACTGTGTGTGTGTATGTGTGTTTCAGTGTTGTCACTGTGTGTGTGCGTGTGTGTGTGTGTGTGTGTCAGTGTGCATCACTGTGTGTGTGGGTCAGTGTGTACCACTGTGTGTGTCAGTGTGTATCACTGTGTGTGGCTCAGTGTGTATCACTGTGTGTGTTTGTGTGTGTGTGTGTGTGTCAGTGTGTGTGTGGGTCAGTGTGTATCACTGTGTGTGTCAGTGTGCATCACTGTGTGTGTGGGTCGGTGTGTACCACTGTGTGTGTCAGTGTGTATCACTGTGTGTGGGTCAGTGTGTATCACCTTGTGTGTGTGTGTTTGTGTCAGTGTGTGTCACTGTGCGTGTGTGTATGGGTCAGTGTGTTTCACTGTGTGTGTGTGTCAGTGTTGCCACTGTGTGTGTGTGTGTCAGTGTGTGTGTGGGTCAGTGTGTATCACTGTGTGTGTCTGTCAGTGTGCATCACTGTGTGTGTGGGTCAGTGTGTACCACTGTGTGTCAGTGTGTATCACTGTGTGTGGGTCAGTGTGTATCACTGTGTGTGTGTGTGTTTGTGTCAGTGTGTGTCACTGTGTGTGTGTGTATGGGTCAGTGTGTATCACTGTGTGTGTGTGGGTCAGCGTGTATCACTGTGTGTATCTGTCAGTGTGCATCACTGTGTGTGGGTCAGTGTGCATCACTGTGTGTGTGTGTCATAGTGTATCACTATGTGTGTGGGTCAGTGTGTTTCACTGTGTGTGTGTGTGTGTGTCAGTGTGTGTCACTGTATGTGTGTGTGTGTGTGTGTCAGTGTGTGTCGCTGTGTGTGGGTCAGTGTGCATCACTGTGTGTGGGGAGGGGTCAGTGTGTATCACTGTGTGTGTGTGGGTCATTGTGCATCACTGTGTGTGTGTGGGTCAGTGGGTATCACTGTGAGTGTGTGGGTCAGTGTGCATCACTGTGTGTGTGTGGGTCAGTGTGCATCACTCTGTGTGTGTGTCAGTGTGTATCACTGTGTGTGGGGGGGTCAGTGTATATCACTGTGTGTGTGTGTCAGTGTGCATCACTGTGTGTGTGTGTGTGTCAGTGTGAATCACTGCGTGTGTGTGTGTGTGTTAATGTGTATCACCGTGTGTGTGGTTCAGTGTGTATCACTGTGTGTGTCAGTGTGTTTCGTAGTGTGTGTGGGTCAGTGTGTGCCACAGAATGTGTGTCAGTGTGCATCACTGTGTGTGTGGGTCAGTGTGTACCACTGTGTGTGTCAGTGTGTATCACTGTGTGTGGGTCAGTGTGTATCACTGTGTGTGTGTGTGTTTGTGTCAGTGTGTGTCACTGTGTGTGTGTGTCAGTGTGTATCACTGTGTGTGTGCGTGTGTGTTTCAGTGTTCTCACTGTGTGTGTGTGTGTGTGTCAGTGTGCATCACTGTGTGTGTGGGTCAGTGTGTACCACTGTGTGTCAGTGTGTATCACTGTGTGTGGGTCTGTGTGTATCACTGTGTGTGTGTGTGTCAGTGTGCGTGTGGGTCAGTGTCTTTCACTGTGTGTGTGTGTGTCAGTGTGCATCACTTTGTGTGTGGGTCAGTGTGTACCACTGTGTTTGTCAGTGTGTATCACTGTGTGTGGGTCAGTGAGTATCACTGTGTGTGTGTGTGTGTGTGTTTCAGTATTGTCACTGTGTGTGTGTGTGTGTGTGTGTGTGTGTCAGTGTGCATCACTGTGTGTGTGGGTCAGTGTCTACCACTGTGTGTCAGTGTGTATCACTGTGTGTGGGTCAGTGTGTATCACTGTGTGTGTGTGTTTGTCAGTGTGTGTGTGGGTCAGTGTGTATCACTGTGTGTGTGTGTGTCAGTGTGCATCACTGTGTGTGTGGGTCAGTGTGTACCACTGTGTGTGTGTGTCAGTGTGTATCACTGTGTGTGTGTGTGTCAGTGTGCATCACTGTGTGTGTGGGTCAGTGTGTACCACTGTGTGTGTGTGTCAGTGTGTATCACTGTGTGTGGGTCAGTGTGTATCACTGTGTGTGTGTGTGTTTGTGTCAGTGTGTGTCACTGTGTGTGTGTGTCAGTGTGTATCACTGTGAGTGTGTGGGTCAGTGTGCATCATTGTGTGTGTCTGGGTCAGTGTGTATCACTGTGTGTGTGTGTGTCAGTGTGCATCACTGTGTGTGTGTGTCAGTGTGTATCACTGTGTTTGTCAGTGTGTATCACTGTGTGTGGGTCACTGTGTGTCACTGTGTGTGTGTATGTGTGTTTCAGTGTTGTCACTGTGTGTGTCAGTGCGTGTGTGTGTGTGTGTGTGTGTCAGTGTGCATCACTGTGTGTGTGGGTCAGTGTGTACCACTGTGTGTGTCAGTGTGTATCACTGTGTGTGGCTCAGTGTGTATCACTGTGTGTGTGTGTGTGTCAGTGTGTGTGTGGGTCAGTGTGTATCACTGTGTGTGTGTGTCAGTGTGCATCACTGTGTGTGTCGGTCAGTGTGTACCACTGTGTGTGTCAGTGTGTATCACTGTGTGTGGGTCAGTGTGTATCACTGTGCGTGTGTGTATGGGTCAGTGTGTGTCACTGTGTCTGTGTGTCAGTGTTGCCACTGTGTGTGTGTGTGTGTGTCAGTGTGTGTGTGGGTCAGTGTGTATCACTGTGTGTGTGTGTGTGTGTCAGTAAGTGTCACTCTGTGTGTGGGTCAGTGTGTGTCGCTGTGTGTGTCTGTGTCATTGTGCATCACTGTGTGTGTAAGTCAGTGAGCATCACTGTGTGTGTGTGTGTGTGTGTGTCTGTGTGAGTCACCGTGTGTGTGTGTGTGTATGTGTGTGTGTGTAGGTGGTTGTGTGTCAGAGTGTATCCCTCTGTGTGTTTGTGGATCAATGTATGTCACTGTGTGTGTGTGTGGGTCAATGTCTAGTACTGTTGTGCGTGTGGTTCAGTGTGTGTCACTGTGTGTGTGTAGGTCAGTGTGGATCACTGTGTGCGCGTGTCATTGTGTACCAATGTGTGTGTCTGGGTCAGTGTGTATCACTGTGTGTGTGTGGGTCAGAATGTCTCACTTTGCGTGCATGTATCAGTGTGTGTGAGTCTATCAGTGTCCACGTGTGGGTCAGTGTGTTTCACTGTGTGTGTGTGTGTGTGTGTGTGTGTGTGTGTGTAAGTGTGCATGACTGTGTGTGTGGGCCAGTGTGTACCACTGTGTGTCAGTGTGTATCACTGTGTGTGGGTCAGTGTGTATCATTGTGTGTGTGTGTGTTTGTCAGTGTGTGTGTGGGTCAGTGTGTATCACTGTGTGGGTGTGGGCCAGTGTGTATCACTGAGTTTGTCTGTGTGTCAGTGTGTCTCACTCTGTGTGTGTGGGTCAGTGTGTGTCGCTGTGTGTGTGTGTCAGTATGCATTACTGTGAGTGTGGGTCAGTGTGTATCACTGTGTGTGTGTGTGTGTGTCAGTGTGTATCACTGTGTGTGTGTGGATCAGTGTGTATCACTGTGTGTGTCAGTGTGTATGCGTCAGTGTTTATCACTCTGTGTGTGAGTCAGTGTGTATCACTCTGTGTGTGGGTCAGTGTGTATCACTGTGTGTTTGTGAGGGTCAGTGTGTATCACTGTGAGTGTGTGGGCAAGTGTGTATCACTGTGTGGGTGTGGGGGTCAGTGTGTATCACTGTGTGTGTGGGGGTCAGTGTATATCGCTGTGTGTGTGTGTGTCAGTGTGAATCAATGTGCGTGTGTGTCTCAGTGTATATCACTGTGTGTGTGTGTCTCAGTGTGCATCACTGCGTGTGTGTGTGTGTGCGTGTCAATGTGTATTGCTGTGTGTGTATTTCAGTGTGTTTCACTGTGTGTGTCAGTGTGTTTCACTGAGTGTGTGGGTCAGTGTGTGCCAGTGGGTGTGTGTGGGTCAGTGTGTATCACTGTGTGTGTGTGAGTCAGTGGGCGTCACTGTGTGTGTGTGTGAGGCAGTGTGTATCATTGTGTGTGTGTGAGTCAGTGGGTGTCACTGTGTGTGTGGGTCAGTGTTTATCACTGTGTGTGTGTGGGTCAGCGTGTATCACTGTGCGTGTGTGTGTGTCTGTGTGTGCGTCAGTAAGTGTCGCTGTGTGTGTCTGTGTCATTGTGCATCACTGTGTGTGTAAGTCAGTGAGCATCACTGTGTGTGTGTGTGTGTCTGTGTGAGTCACCGTGTGTGTGTGTGTGTGTGTGTGTGTGTAGGTGGGTGTGTGTCAGAGTGTATCCCTCTGTGTGTTTGTGGATCAATGTATGTCACTGTGTGTGTGTGTGGGTCAATGTCTAGTACTGTGTGCGTGCGGTTCAGTGTGTGTCACTGTGTGTGTGTAGGTCAGTGTGGATCACTGTGTGCGCGTGTCATTGTGTACCAATGTGTGTGTCTGGGTCAGTGTGTATCACTGTTTGTGTGTGTGTGGGTGTGTGTGTAAGTGTGCATCACTGTGTGTGTGGGTCAGTGTGTACCACTGTGTGTGTGGGTGTGTGTGTAAGTGTGCATCACTGTGTGTGTGGGTCAGTGTGTACCACTGTGTGTCAGTGTGTATCACTGTGTGTGGGTCAGTGTGTATCATTGTGTGTGTGTGTGTGTCACTGTGTGTGGGTCACTGTGTATCACTGTGTGTGTGTGTGTGTGTTTCAGTGTTGTCACTGTGTGTGTGTGCGCGTGTGTGTGTGTGTGTGTGTGTGCGTCAGTGTGCATCACTGTGTGTGTGGGTCAGTGTGTGCCACTGTGTGTCAGTGTGTATCACTGAGTGTGGGTCAGTGTGTATCACTGTGTGTGTGTGTGTGTGTCAGTGTGTGTGTGGGTCAGTGTGTATCACTGTGTGTGTCTGTCAGTGTGCATCACTGTGTGTGTGGGTCAGTGTGTACCACTGTCTGTCAGTGTGTATCACTGTGTGTGGGTCAGTGTGTATCACTGTGTGTGTGTGTGTGTGTTTGTGTCAGTGGGTGTCACTGTGTGTGTGTGTCAGTGTGTATCACTGTGAGTGTGTGGGTCAGTGTGCATCATTGTGTGTGTCTGGGTCAGTGTGTATCACTGTGTGTGTCTGTGTGTCAGTGTGCATCACTGTGTGTGGGTCAGTGTGTACCACTGTGTTTGTCAGTGTGTATCACTGTGTGTGGGTCACTGTGTATCACTGTGTGTGTGTGTGTTTCAGTGTTGTCACTGTGTGTGTGTGCGCGTGTGTGTGTGTGTGTGTGTGTGTCAGTGTGCATCACTGTGTGTGTGGGTCAGTGTGTACCACTGTGTGTGTCAGTGTGTATCACTGTGTGTGGCTCAGTGTGTATCACTGTGTGTGTGTGTGTGTGTGTCAGTGTGTGTGTGGGTCAGTGTGTATCACTGTGTGTGTGTGTCAGTGTGCATCACTGTGTGTGTGGGTCAGTGGGTACCACTGTGTGTGTCAGTGTGTATCACTGTGTGTGGGTCAGTGTGTGTCACTGTGTGTGTGTGTGTGCGTATGTGTCAGTGTGTGTCACTGTGTGTGTGTGTCAGTGTTGTCACTGTGTGTGTGTGTCAGTGTGTGTGTGGGTCAGTGTGTACCACTGTGTGTCAGTGTGTATCACTGTGTGTGGGTCAGTGTGTATCACTGTGTGTGTCAGTGTGTATCACTGTGTGGGTCTGTCAGTGTGCACCACTGTGTGTGTGGATCAGTGTGTACCACTGTGTGTCAGTGTGTATCACTATGTGTGGGTCAGTGTGTATCATTGTGTGTGTGTGTGTTTGTCAGTGTGTGTGTGGGTCAGTGTGTATCACTGTGTGTGTGTGTCAGTGTGCATCACTGTGTGTGTGGTCAGTGTGTACCACTGTGTGTGTCAGTGTGTATCACTGTGTGTGGGTCAGTGTGTACCACTGTGTGTGTCAGTGTGTATCACTGTGTGTGGGTCAGTGTGTACCACTGTATGTGTCAGTGTGTATCACTGTGTGTGGGTCAGTGTGTATCACTGTGTGTCTGTGTGTTTGTGTCAGTGTGTGTCACTGTGTGTGTGTGTCAGTGTGTATCACTGTTTGTGTGTGTGTGTGTTTCAGTGTTGTCACTGTGTGTGTGTGTGTGTGTGTCAGTGTGCATCACTGTGTGTGTGGGTCAGTGTGTACCACTGTGTGTCAGTGTGTATCACTGTGTGTGGGTCTGTGTGTATCACTGTGTGTGTGTGTGTGTGTGTGTCTCAGTGTGCGCGTGGGTCAGTGTGTATCACTGTGTGTGTGTGTCAGTGTGCATCACTTTGTGTGTGGGTCAGTGTGTACCACTGTGTTTGTGTGTGTGTGTGTGTCAGTGTGTGTGTGGGTCAGTGTATATCACTGTGTGTGTGGGTCAGTGTGTACCACTGTGTGTGTCAGTGTGTATCACTGTGTGTGGGTCAGTTTTTATCACTATGTGTGTGTGTGTTTGTGTCATTGTGTGTCACTGTGTATGTGTGTGTGTGTGTATGGGTCAGTGTGTGTCACTGTGTGTGTGTGTCAGTGTTGTCACTGTGTGTGTGTGTGTGTCAGTATGTGTGTCGGTCAGTGTGTATCACTGTGTGTTTCTGTCAGTGTGCATCACTGTGTGTGTGGGTCAGTGTGTACCAATGTGTGTCAATGTGTATCACTGTGTGTAGGTCAGTGTGTATCACTGTGTGTGTCAGTGTGTATCACTGTGTGTGTCTGTCAGTGTGCATCACTGTGTGTGTGTGGGTCAGTGTGTACCACTGTGTGTCAGTGTGTATCACTGTGTGTGGGTCAGTGTGTATCATTGTGTGTGTGTGTGTTTGTCAGTGTGTGTGTGGGTCAGTGTGTATCACTGTGTGTGTGTGTCAGTGTGCATCACTGTGTGTGTGGGTCACGGTGTACCACTGTGTGTGTCAGTGTGTATCACTGTGTGTGGGTCAGTGTGTACCACTGTGTGTGTCAGTGTGTATCACTGTGTGTGGGTCAGTGTGTATCACTGTGTGTGTGTGTGTTTGTGTCAGTGTGTGTCACTGTGTGTGTGTGTCAGTGTGTATCACTGTGTGTGTGTGTGTGTGTCAGTGTTGTCACTGTGTGTGTGTGTGTGTGTGTCAGTGTGCATCACTGTGTGTGTGGGTCAGTGTGTACCACTGTGTGTCAGTGTGTATCACTGTGTGTGGGTCTGTGAGTATCACTGTGTGTGTGTGTGTGTCAGTGTGCGTGTGGGTCAGTGTGTATCACTGTGTGTGTGTGTGTCAGTGTGCATCACTTTGTGTGTGGGTCAGTGTGTACCACTGTGTGTGTGTGTATGTGTGTGTGTGTCAGTGTGTGTGTGTGGGTCAGTGTGTATCACTGTGTGTGTGTGTCAGTGTGCATCACTGTGTGTGTGGGTCAGTGTGTACCACCGTGTGTGTCAGTGTGTATCACTGTGTGTGGGTCAGTGTTTATCACTGTGTGTGTGTGTTTGTGTCAGTGTGTGTCACTGTGTGTGTGTGTATGGGTCAGTGTGTGTCACTGTGTGTGTGTGTCAGTGTTGTCACTGTGTGTGTGTGTGTGTGTCAGTGTGTGTGTCGGTCAGTGTGTATCACTGTGTGTGTCTGTCAGTGTGCATCACTGTGTGTGTGGGTCAGTGTGTACCACTGTGTGTCAGTGTGTTTCACTGTGTGTGCGTCAGTGTGTATCACTGTGTGTGTCAGTGTGTATCACTGTGTGTCTGTCAGTGTGCATCACTGTGTGTGTGGGTCAGTGTGTACCACTGTGTGTCAGTGTGTATCACTGTGTGTGGGTCAGTGTGTATCATTGTGTGTGTGTGTGTTTGTCAGTGTGTGTGTGGGTCAGTGTGTATCACTGTGTGTGTGTGTCAGTGTGCATCACTGTGTGTGTGGGTCAGTGTGTACCACTGTGTGTGTCAGTGTGTATCACTGTGTGTGGGTCAGTGTGTACCACTGTGTGTGTCAGTGTGTATCACTGTGTGTGGGTCAGTGTGTATCACTGTGTGTGTGTGTGTTTGTGTCAGTGTGTGTCACTGTGTGTGTGTCAGTGTGTATCACTGTGTGTGTGTGTTTCAGTGTTCTCACTGTGTGTGTGTGTGTGTGTGTCAGTGTGCATCACTGTGTGTGTGGGTCAGTGTGTACCACTGTGTGTCAGTGTGTATCACTGTGTGTGGGTCTGTGTGTATCACTGTGTGTGTGTGTGTGTGTCAGTGTGCGTGTGGGTCAGTGTGTTTCACTGTGTGTGTGTGTCAGTGTGCATCACTTTGTGTGTGGGTCAGTGTGTATCACTGTATTTGTCAGTGTGTATCACTGTGTGTGGGTCAGTGTGTATCAATGTGTGTGTGTGTGTGTGTGTGTGTTTCAGTGTTGTCACTGTGTGTGTGTGTGTGTGTGTCAGTGTGCATCACTGTGTGTGTGGGTCAGTGTGTACCACTGTGTGTCAGTGTGTATCACTGTGTGTGGGTCAGTGTGTATCACTGTGTGTGTGTGTGTGTTTGTCAGTGTGTGTGGGTCAGTGTGTATCACTGTGTGTGTGTGTCAGTGTGCATCACTGTGTGTGTGGGTCCGTGTGTACCACTGTGTGTGTCAGTGTGTATCACTGTGTGTGGGTCAGTGTGTATCACTGTGTGTGTGTGTTTGTGTCAGTGTGTGTCACTGTGTGTGTGTGTCAGTGTGTATCACTGTGAGTGTGTGGGTCAGTGCGCATCATTGTGTGTGTCTGGGTCAGTGTGTATCACTGTGTGTGTGTGTGTGTCAGTGTGCATCACTGTGTATGTGGGTCAGTGTGTACCACTGTGTTTACCAGTGTGTTTCACTGTGTGTGGGTCAGTGTGTATCACTGTGTGTGTCTGTCTGTGTGATTCAGTGTTGTCACTGTGTGTGTGTGTGTGTGTGTGTGTGTGTGTGTGTGTGTGTCAGTGTGCATCACTGTGTGTGTGGGTCAGTGTGTACCACTGTGTGTCAGTGTGTATCACTGTGTGTGGGTCAGTGTGTATCATTGTGTGTGTGTGTGTGTGTGTGTGTGTGTGTGTCAGTGTGTGTGTGGGTCAGTGTGTTTCACTGTGTGTGTGTGTCAGTATGCATCACTTTGAGTGTGGGTCAGTGTGTATCACTGTGTGTGTGTGTGTCAGTGTGTATCACTGTGTGTGTGTGGATCAGTGTGTATCACTGTGTGTGTCAGTGTGTGTGCGTCAGTGTTTATCACTCTGTGTGTGAGTCAGTGTGTATCACTCTGTGTGTGTGTCAGTGTGTATCACTGTGTGTGGGTCAGTGTGTATCACTGTGTGTGTGTGTGTTTGTGTCAGTGTGTGTCACTGTGTGTGTGTGTGTCAGTGTGTATCACTGTGAGTGTGTGGGTCAGTTTGCATCATTGTGTGTGTCTGGGTCAGTGTGTATCACTGTGTGTGTGTGGTCAGTGTGCATCACTGTGTGTGTGGGTCAGTGTGTACCACTGTGTTTGTCAGTGTGTATCACTGTGTGTGGGTCACTGTGTATCACTGTGTGTGTGTATGTGTGTTTCAGTGTTGTCACTGTGTGTGTGTGTGTGTGCGTGTGTGTGTGTGTGTGTGTGTCAGTGTGCATCACTGTGTGTGTGGGTCAGTGTGTACCACTGTGTGTCAGTGTGTATCACTGTGTGTGGCTCAGTGTGTATCACTGTGTGTGTGTGTGTGTCAGTGTGTGTGTGGGTCAGTGTGTATCACTGTGTGTGTGTGTCAGTGTGCATCACTGTGTGTGTGGGTCAGTGTGTACCACTGTGTGTGTCAGTGTGTATCACTGTGTGTGGGTCAGTGTGTATCACTGTGTGTGTGTGTGTGTTTGTGTCAGTGTGTGTCACTGTGCGCGTGTGTATGGGTCAGTGTGTGTCACTGTGTGTGTGTGTCAGTGTTGCCACTGTGTGTTTGTGTGTGTGTGTCAGTGTGTGTGTGGGTCAGTGTGTATCACAGTGTGTGTCTGTCAGTGTGCATTACTGTGTGTGTGGGTCAGTGTGTACCAATGTGTGTCAGTGTGTATCACTGTGTGTGGGTCAGTGTGTATCACTGTGTGTGTATGTGTTTGTGTCAGTGTGTGTCACTGTGTGTGTGTGTATGGGTCAGTGTGTATCACTGTGTGTGTGTGGGTCAGCGTGTATCACTGTGTGTATCTGTCAGTGTGCATCACTGTGTGTGGGTCAGTGTGCATCACTGTGTGTGTGTGTCGTAGTGTATCACTATGTGTGTGGGTCAGTGTGTTTCACTGTGTGTGTGTGTCAGTGTGTGTCACTGTATGTGTGTGTGTGTGTGTGTGTCAGTGTGTGTCGCTGTGTGTGGGTCAGTGTGCATCACTGTGTGTGAGGGGGTCAGTGTGTATCACTGTGTGTGTGTGGGTCATTGTGCATCACTGTGTGTGTGTGGGTCAGTGGGTATCACTGTGAGTGTGTTGGTCAGTGTGTATCACCGTGTGTGTGTGGGTCAGTGTGTATCACTGTGTGTGTGTGGGTCAGCGTGTATCACTGTGCGTGTGTGTGTGTGCGTCAGTAAGTGTCACTCTGTGTGTGGGTCAGTGTGTGTCGCTGTGTGTGTCTGTGTCATTGTGCATCACTGTGTGTGTAAGTCAGTGAGCATCACTGTGTGTGTGTGTATGTGTGAGTCACCGTGTGTGTGTGTGTGTGTGTGTGTGTGTTTGTGTGTGTGTGTGTGTGTGTGTGTGTGTAGGTGGGTGTGTGTCAGAGTGTATCCCTCTGTGTGTTTGTGGATCAATGTATGTCACTGTGTGTGTGTGTGGGTCAATGTCTAGTACTGTGTGCGTGTGGTTCAGTGTGTGTCACTGTGTGTGTGTAGGTCAGTGTGGATCACTGTGTGCGCGTGTCATTGTGTACCAATGTGTGTGTCTGGGTCAGTGTGTATCACTGTGTGTGTGTGTGTGGGTGTGTGTGTAAGTGTGCATCACTGTGTGTGTGGGTCAGTGTGTACCACTGTGTGTGTGGGTGTGTGTGTAAGTGTGCATGACTGTGTGTGTGGGCCAGTGTGTCCCACTGTGTGTCAGTGTGTATCACTGTGTGTGGGTCAGTGTGTATCATTGTGTGTGTGTGTGTGTGTGTCACTGTGTGTGGGTCACTGTGTATCACTGTGTGTGTGTGTGTGTGTGTTTCAGTGTTGTCACTGTGTGTGTGTGCGCGTGTGTGTGTGTGTGTGTGTGTGCGTCAGTCTGCATCACTGTGTGTGTGGGTCAGTGTGTGCCACTGTGTGTCAGTGTGTATCACTGAGTGTGGGTCAGTGTGTATCACCGTGTGTGTGTGTGTGTCAGTGTGTGTGTGGGTCAGTGTGTATCACTGTGTGTGTCTGTCAGTGTGCATCACTGTGTGTGTGGGTCAGTGTGTACCACTGTGTGTCAGTGTGTATCACTGTGTGTGGGTCAGTGTGTATCACTGTGTGTGTGTGTGTGTGTGTGTGTGTTTGTGTCAGTGTGTGTCACTGTGTGTGTGTGTGTCAGTGTGTATCACTGTGAGTGTTTGGTCAGTGTGCATCATTGTGTGTGTCTGGGTCAGTGTGTATCACTGTGTGTGTCTGTGTGTCAGTGTGCATCACTGTGTGTGTGGGTCAGTGTGTCCCACTGTGTTTGTCAGTGTGTATCACTGTGTGTGGGTCACTGTGTATCACTGTGTGTGTGTGTGTGTTTCAGTGTTGTCACTGTGTGAGTGTGCGTGTGTGTGTGTGTGTGTCAGTGTGAATCACTGTGTGTGCGGGTCAGTGTGTACCACTGTGTGTGTCAGTGTGTATCACTGTGTGTGGCTCAGTGTGTATCACTGTGTGTGTGTGTGTGTCAGTGTGTGTGTGGGTCAGTGTGTATCACTGTGTGTGTGTGTCAGTGTGCATCACTGTGTGTGTGGGTCAGTGGGTACCACTGTGTGTGTCAGTGTGTATCACTGTGTGTGGGTCAGTGTGTATCACTGCGTGTGTGTGTGTTTGTGTCAGTGTGTGTCACTGTGTGTGTGTGTGTATGTGTCAGTGTGTGTCACTGTGTGTGTGTGTCAGTGTTGTCACTGTGTGTATGTGTGTCAGTGTGTGTGTGGGTCAGTGTGTACCACTGTGTGTCAGTGTGTATCACTGTGTGTGGGTCAGTGTGTATCACTGTGTGTGTCAGTGTGTATCACTGTGTGTGTCTGTCAGTGTGCACCACTGTGTGTGTGGAGCAGTGTGTACCACTGTGTGTCAGTGTGTATCACTGTGTGTGGGTCAGTGTGTATCATTGTGTGTGTGTGTGTTTGTCAGTGTGTGTGTGGGTCAGTGTGTATCACTGTGTGTGTGTGTCAGTGCGCATCACTGTGTGTGTGGTCAGTGTGTACCACTGTGTGTGTCAGTGTGTATCACTGTGTGTGGGTCAGTGTGTACCACTGTGTGTGTCAGTGTGTATCACTGTGTGTGGGTCAGTGTGTATCACTGTGTGTCTGTGTGTTTGTGTCAATGTGTGTCACTGTGTGTGTGTGTCAGTGTGTATCACTGTTTGTGTGTGTGTGTGGTTCAGTGTTGTCACTGTGTGTGTGTGTGTGTGTGTGTCAGTGTGCATCACTGTGTGTGTGTGGGTCAGTGTGTACCACTGTGTGTCAGTGTGTATCACTGTGTGTGGGTCTGTGTGTATCACTGTGTGTGTGTGTGTGTGTGTGTCAGTGTGCGTGTGGGTCAGTGTGTATCACTGTGTGTGTGTGTCAGTGTGCATCACTTTGTGTGTGGGTCAGTGTGTACCACTGTGTTTGTGTGTGTGTGTGTGTCAGTGTGTGTGTGGGTCAGTGTCTATCACTGTGTGTGTGGGTCAGTGTGTACCACTGTGTGTGTCAGTGTGTATCACTGTGTGTGGGTCAGTTTTTATCACTATGTGTGTGTGTGTTTGTGTCAGTGTGTGTCACTGTGTGTGTGTGTGTATGGGTCAGTGTGTGTCACTGTGTGTGTGTGTCAGTGTTGTCACTGTGTGTGTGTGTGTGTCAGTATGTGTGTCGGTCAGTGTGTATCACTGTGTGTTTCTGTCAGTGTGCATCACTGTGTGTGTGGGTCAGTGTGTACCACTGTGTGTCAATGTGTATCACTGTGTGTGGGTCAGTGTGTATCACTGTGTGTGTCAGTGTGTATCACTGTGTGTGTCTGTCAGTGTGCATCACTGTGTGTGTGTGGGTCAGTGTGTACCACTGTGTGTCAGTGTGTATCACTGTGTGTGGGTCAGTGTGTATCATTGTGTGTGTGTGTGTTTGTCAGTGTGTGTGTGGGTCAGTGTGTATCACTGTGTGTGTGTGTCAGTGTGCATCACTGTGTGTGTGGGTCACGGTGTACCACTGTGTGTGTCAGTGTGTATCACTGTGTGTGGGTCAGTGTGTACCACTGTGTGTGTCAGTGTGTATCACTGTGTGTGGGTCAGTGTGTATCACTGTGTGTGTGTGTGTTTGTGTCAGTGTGTGTCACTGTGTGTGTCTGTCAGTGTGCATCACTGTGTGTGTGGGTCAGTGTGTACCACTGTGTGTCAGTGTGTATCACTGTGTGTGGGTCAGTGTGTATCACTGTGTGTGTGTGTGTGTTTGTGTCAGTGTGTGTCACTGTGTGTGTGTGTGTGTGTGTGTGTGTGTGTGTGTGTGTGTATGTGTCAGTGTGTGTGTGGGTCAGTGTGTTTCACTGTGTGTGTGTGTCAGTATGCATCACTTTGAGTGTGGGTCAGTGTGTATCACTGTGTGTGTGTGTGTCAGTGTGTATCACTGTGTGTGTGTGGATCAGTGTGTATCACTGTGTGTGTCAGTGTGTGTGCGTCAGTGTTTATCACTCTGTGTGTGAGTCAGTGTGTATCACTCTGTGTGTGTGTCAGTGTGTATCACTGTGTGTGGGTCAGTGTGTATCACTGTGTGTGTGTGTGTTTGTGTCAGTGTGTGTCACTGTGTGTGTGTGTCAGTGTGTATCACTGTGAGTGTGTGGGTCAGTTTGCATCATTGTGTGTGTCTGGGTCAGTGTGTATCACTGTGTGTGTGTGGTCAGTGTGCATCACTGTGTGTGTGGGTCAGTGTGTACCACTGTGTTTGTCAGTGTGTATCACTGTGTGTGGGTCACTGTGTATCACTGTGTGTGTGTATGTGTGTTTCAGTGTTGTCACTGTGTGTGTGTGTGTGTGCGTGTGTGTGTGTGTGTGTGTGTGTCAGTGTGCATCACTGTGTGTGTGGGTCAGTGTGTACCACTGTGTGTCAGTGTGTATCACTGTGTGTGGCTCAGTGTGTATCACTGTGTGTGTGTGTGTGTCAGTGTGTGTGTGGGTCAGTGTGTATCACTGTGTGTGTGTGTCAGTGTGCATCACTGTGTGTGTGGGTCAGTGTGTACCACTGTGTGTGTCAGTGTGTATCACTGTGTGTGGGTCAGTGTGTATCACTGTGTGTGTGTGTGTGTTTGTGTCAGTGTGTGTCACTGTGCGCGTGTGTATGGGTCAGTGTGTGTCACTGTGTGTGTGTGTCAGTGTTGCCACTGTGTGTTTGTGTGTGTGTGTCAGTGTGTGTGTGGGTCAGTGTGTATCACTGTGTGTGTCTGTCAGTGTGCATTACTGTGTGTGTGGGTCAGTGTGTACCAATGTGTGTCAGTGTGTATCACTGTGTGTGGGTCAGTGTGTATCACTGTGTGTGTATGTGTTTGTGTCAGTGTGTGTCACTGTGTGGTTGTGTATGGGTCAGTGTGTATCACTGTGTGTGTGTGGGTCAGCGTGTATCACTGTGTGTATCTGTCAGTGTGCATCACTGTGTGTGGGTCAGTGTGCATCACTGTGTGTGTGTGTCGTAGTGTATCACTATGTGTGTGGGTCAGTGTGTTTCACTGTGTGTGTGTGTCAGTGTATGTCACTGTATGTGTGTGTGTGTGTGTGTCAGTGTGTGTCGCTGTGTGTGGGTCAGTGTGCATCACTGTGTGTGAGGGGGTCAGTGTGTATCACTGTGTGTGTGTGGGTCATTGTGCATCACTGTGTGTGTGTGGGTCAGTGGGTATCACTGTGAGTGTGTTGGTCAGTGTGTATCACCGTGTGTGTGTGGGTCAGTGTGTATCACTGTGTGTGTGTGGGTCAGCGTGTATCACTGTGCGTGTGTGTGTGTGCGTCAGTAAGTGTCACTCTGTGTGTGGGTCAGTGTGTGTCGCTGTGTGTGTCTGTGTCATTGTGCATCACTGTGTGTGTAAGTCAGTGAGCATCACTGTGTGTGTGTGTGTGTGTCTGTGTGAGTCACCGTGTGTGTGTGTGTGTGTGTGTGTGTGTGTGTAGGTGGGTGTGTGTCAGAGTGTATCCCTCTGTGTGTTTGTGGATCAATGTATGTCACTGTGTGTGTGTGTGGGTCAATGTCTAGTACTGTGTGCGTGTGGTTCAGTGTGTGTCACTGTGTGTGTGTAGGTCAGTGTGGATCACTGTGTGCGCGTGTCATTGTGTACCAATGTGTGTGTCTGGGTCAGTGTGTATCACTCTGTGTGTGTGTGTGGGTGTGTGTGTAAGTGTGCATCACTGTGTGTGTGGGTCAGTGTGTACCACTGTGTGTGTGGGTGTGTGTGTAAGTGTGCATGACTGTGTGTGTGGGCCAGTGTGTACCACTGTGTGTCAGTGTGTATCACTGTGTGTGGGTCAGTGTGTATCATTGTGTGTGTGTGTGAGTGTGTGTGTGTGTGTGTGTGTGTGTGTGTGTCAGTGTGTGTGTGGGTCAGTGTGTTTCACTGTGTGTGTGTGTGTGTCAGTATGCATCACTTTGAGTGTGGGTCCGTGTGTATCACTGTGTGTGTGTGTGTCAGTGTGTATCACTGTGTGTGTGTGGATCAGTGTGTATCACTGTGTGTGTCAGTGTGTGTGCGTCAGTGTTTATCACTCTGTGTGTGAGTCAGTGTGTATCACTCTGTGTGTGTGTCAGTGTGTATCACTTTGTTTGGGTCAGTGTGTATCACTGTGTGTGTGTGTGTTTGTGTCAGTGTGTGTCACTGTGTGTGTGTGTGTCAGTGTGTATCACTGTGAGTGTGTGGGTCAGTTTGCATCATTGTGTGTGTCTGGGTCAGTGTGTATCACTGTGTGTGTGTGGTCAGTGTGCATCACTGTGTGTGTGGGTCAGTGTGTACCACTGTGTTTGTCAGTGTGTATCACTGTGTGTGGGTCACTGTGTATCACTGTGTGTGTGTATGTGTGTTTCAGTGTTGTCACTGTGTGTGTGTGTGTGTGTGCGTGTGCGTGTGTGTGTGTGTGTCAGTGTGCATCACTGTGTGTGTGGGTCAGTGCGTACCACTGTGTGTGTCAGTGTGTATCACTGTGTGTGGCTCAGTGTGTATCACTGTGTGTGTGTGTGTGTCAGTGTGTGTGTGGGTCAGTGTGTATCACTGTGTGTGTGTGTCAGTGTGCATCACTGTGTGTGTGTGTGTGTTTGTGTCAGTGTGTGTCACTGTGCGCGTGTGTATGGGTCAGTGTGTGTCACTGTGTGTGTGTGTCAGTGTTGCCACTGTGTGTGTGTGTGTGTGTGTCAGTGTGTGTGTGGGTCAGTGTGTATCACTGTGTGTGTCTGTCAGTGTGCATCACTGTGTGTGTGGGTCAGTGTGTACCAATGTGTGTCAGTGTGTATCACTGTGTGTGGGTCAGTGTGTATCACTGTGTGTGTATGTGTTTGTGTCAGTGTGTGTCACTGTGTGTGTGTGTATGGGTCAGTGTGTATCACTGTGTGTGTGTGGGTCAGCGTGTATCACTGTGTGTATCTGTCAGTGTGCATCACTGTGTGTGGGTCAGTGTGCATCACTGTGTGTGTGTCATAGTGTCTCACTATGTGTGTGGGTCAGTGTGTTTCACTGTGTGTGTGTGTCAGTGTGTGTCACTGTATGTGTGTGTGTGTGTGTCAGTGTGTGTCGCTGTGTGTGGGTCAGTGTGCATCACTGTGTGTGAGGGGGTCAGTGTGTATCACTGTGTGTGTGTGGGTCATTGTGCATCACTGTGTGTGTGTGGGTCAGTGGGTATCACTGTGAGTGTGTTGGTCAGTGTGTATCACCGTGTGTGTGTGGGTCAGTGTGTATCACTGTGTGTGTGTGGGTCAGCGTGTATCACTGTGCGTGTGTGTGTGTGCGTCAGTAAGTGTCACTCTGTGTGTGGGTCAGTGTGTGTCGCTGTGTGTGTCTGTGTCATTGTGCATCACTGTGTGTGTAAGTCAGTGAGCATCACTGTGTGTGTGTGTATGTGTGAGTCACCGTGTGTGTGTGTGTGTGTGTGTGTGTGTTTGTGTGTGTGTGTGTGTGTGTGTGTGTGTGTGTAGGTGGGTGTGTGTCAGAGTGTATCCCTCTGTGTGTTTGTGGATCAATGTATGTCACTGTGTGTGTGTGTGGGTCAATGTCTAGTACTGTGTGCGTGTGGTTCAGTGTGTGTCACTGTGTGTGTGTAGGTCAGTGTGGATCACTGTGTGCGCGTGTCATTGTGTACCAATGTGTGTGTCTGGGTCAGTGTGTATCACTGTGTGTGTGTGTGTGGGTGTGTGTGTAAGTGTGCATCACTGTGTGTGTGGGTCAGTGTGTACCACTGTGTGTGTGGGTGTGTGTGTAAGTGTGCATGACTGTGTGTGTGGGCCAGTGTGTACCACTGTGTGTCAGTGTGTATCACTGTGTGTGGGTCAGTGTGTATCATTGTGTGTGTGTGTGTGTGTGTCACTGTGTGTGGGTCACTGTGTATCACTGTGTGTGTGTGTGTGTGTGTTTCAGTGTTGTCACTGTGTGTGTGTGCGCGTGTGTGTGTGTGTGTGTGTGTGCGTCAGTCTGCATCACTGTGTGTGTGGGTCAGTGTGTGCCACTGTGTGTCAGTGTGTATCACTGAGTGTGGGTCAGTGTGTATCACCGTGTGTGTGTGTGTGTCAGTGTGTGTGTGGGTCAGTGTGTATCACTGTGTGTGTCTGTCAGTGTGCATCACTGTGTGTGTGGGTCAGTGTGTACCACTGTGTGTCAGTGTGTATCACTGTGTGTGGGTCAGTGTGTATCACTGTGTGTGTGTGTGTGTGTGTGTGTTTGTGTCAGTGTGTGTCACTGTGTGTGTGTGTGTCAGTGTGTATCACTGTGAGTGTTTGGTCAGTGTGCATCATTGTGTTTGTCTGGGTCAGTGTGTATCACTGTGTGTGTCTGTGTGTCAGTGTGCATCACTGTGTGTGTGGGTCAGTGTGTCCCACTGTGTTTGTCAGTGTGTATCACTGTGTGTGGGTCACTGTGTATCACTGTGTGTGTGTGTGTGTTTCAGTGTTGTCACTGTGTGAGTGTGCGTGTGTGTGTGTGTGTCAGTGTGAATCACTGTGTGTGCGGGTCAGTGTGTACCACTGTGTGTGTCAGTGTGTATCACTGTGTGTGGCTCAGTGTGTATCACTGTGTGTGTGTGTGTGTCAGTGTGTGTGTGGGTCAGTGTGTATCACTGTGTGTTTGTGTCAGTGTGCATCACTGTGTGTGTGGGTCAGTGGGTACCACTGTGTGTGTCAGTGTGTATCACTGTGTGTGGGTCAGTGTGTATCACTGCGTGTGTGTGTGTTTGTGTCAGTGTGTGTCACTGTGTGTGTGTGTGTATGTGTCAGTGTGTGTCACTGTGTGTGTGTGTCAGTGTTGTCACTGTGTGTATGTGTGTCTGTGTGTGTGTGGGTCAGTGTGTACCACTGTGTGTCAGTGTGTATCACTGTGTGTGGGTCAGTGTGTATCACTGTGTGTGTCAGTGTGTATCACTGTGTGTGTCTGTCAGTGTGCACCACTGTGTGTGTGGATCAGTGTGTACCACTGTGTGTCAGTGTGTATCACTGTGTGTGGGTCAGTGTGTATCATTGTGTGTGTGTGTGTTTGTCAGTGTGTGTGTGGGTCAGTGTGTATCACTGTGTGTGTGTGTCAGTGCGCATCACTGTGTGTGTGGTCAGTGTGTACCACTGTGTGTGTCAGTGTGTATCACTGTGTGTGGGTCAGTGTGTACCACTGTGTGTGTCAGTGTGTATCACTGTGTGTGGGTCAGTGTGTATCACTGTGTGTCTGTGTGTTTGTGTCAATGTGTGTCACTGTGTGTGTGTGTCAGTGTGTATCACTGTTTGTGTGTGTGTGTGGTTCAGTGTTGTCACTGTGTGTGTGTGTGTGTGTGTGTCAGTGTGCATCACTGTGTGTGTGTGTGGGTCAGTGTGTACCACTGTGTGTCAGTGTGTATCACTGTGTGTGGGTCTGTGTGTATCACTGTGTGTGTGTGTGTGTGTGTGTCAGTGTGCGTGTGGGTCAGTGTGTATCACTGTGTGTGTGTGTCAGTGTGCATCACTTTGTGTGTGGGTCAGTGTGTACCACTGTGTTTGTGTGTGTGTGTGTGTCAGTGTGTGTGTGGGTCAGTGTCTATCACTGTGTGTGTGGGTCAGTGTGTACCACTGTGTGTGTCAGTGTGTATCACTGTGTGTGGGTCAGTTTTTATCACTATGTGTGTGTGTGTTTGTGTCAGTGTGTGTCACTGTGTGTGTGTGTGTATGGGTCAGTGTGTGTCACTGTGTGTGTGTGTCAGTGTTGTCACTGTGTGTGTGTGTGTGTCAGTATGTGTGTCGGTCAGTGTGTATCACTGTGTGTTTCTGTCAGTGTGCATCACTGTGTGTGTGGGTCAGTGTGTACCACTGTGTGTCAATGTGTATCACTGTGTGTGGGTCAGTGTGTATCACTGTGTGTGTCAGTGTGTATCACTGTGTGTGTCTGTCAGTGTGCATCACTGTGTGTGTGTGGGTCAGTGTGTACCACTGTGTGTCAGTGTGTATCACTGTGTGTGGGTCAGTGTGTATCATTGTGTGTGTGTGTGTTTGTCAGTGTGTGTGTGGGTCAGTGTGTATCACTGTGTGTGTGTGTCAGTGTGCATCACTGTGTGTGTGGGTCACGGTGTACCACTGTGTGTGTCAGTGTGTATCACTGTGTGTGGGTCAGTGTGTACCACTGTGTGTGTCAGTGTGTATCACTGTGTGTGGGTCAGTGTGTATCACTGTGTGTGTGTGTGTGTGTTTGTGTCAGTGTGTGTCACTGTGTGTGTCTGTCAGTGTGCATCACTGTGTGTGTGGGTCAGTGTGTACCACTGTGTGTCAGTGTGTATCACTGTGTGTGGGTCAGTGTGTATCACTGTGTGTGTGTGTGTGTTTGTGTCAGTGTGTGTCACTGTGTGTGTGTCAGTGTGTACCACTGTGAGTGTGTGGGTCAGTGTGCATCATTGTGTGTGTCTGGGTCAGTGTGTATCACTGTGTGTGTGTTTGTCAGCGTGCATCACGGTGTGTGTGGGTCAGTGTGTACCACTGTGTTTGTCAGTGTGTATCACTGTGTGTGGGTCACTGTGTCACTGTGTGTGTGTGCGCGTGTGTGTGTGTGTGTGTCAGTGTGCATCACTGTGTGTGTGGGTCTGTGTGTACCACTGTGTGTGTCAGTGTGTATCACTGTGTGTGGCTCAGTGTGTATCACTGTGTGTGTGTGTCAATGTGTGTGTGGGTCAGTGTGTATCACTGTGTGTGTGGGTCAGTGTGTACCACTGTGTGTGTCAGTGTGTATCACTGTGTGTGGGTCAGTGTGTATCACTGTGTGTGTGTGTGTGTGTGTGTGTTTGTGTCAGTGTGTGTCACTGTGTGTGTGTGTATGTGTCAGTGTGTGTCACTCTATGTGTGTGTCATTGTTGTCACTGTGTGTGTGTGTGTGTGTCAGTGTGTGTGTGGGTCAGTGTGTATCAATGTGTGTGTCTGTCAGTGTGCATCACTATGTGTGTGGGTCAGTGTGTACCACTGTGTGTCAGTGTGTATCACTGTGTGTGGGTCAGTGTGTATCACTGTGTGTGTCAGTGTGTATCACTGTGTGTGTCTGTCAGTGTGCATCACTGTGTGTGTGGGTCAGTGTGTACCACTGTGTGTCAGTGTGTATCACTGTGTGTGGGTCAGTGTGTATCATTGTGTGTGTGTGTTTGTCAGTGTGTGTGTGGGTCAGTGTGTATGACTGTGTGTGTGTGTCAGTGTGCATCACTGTGTGTGTGGGTCAGTGTGTACCACTGTGTGTGTCAGTGTGTATCACTGTGTGTGGGTCAGTGTGTACCACTGTGTGTGTCAGTGTGTATCACTGTGTGTGGGTCAGTGTGTATCACTGTGTGTGTCTGTGTGTCAGTGTGCATCACTGTGTGTGGGTCAGTGTGTACCACTGTGTTTGTCAGTGTGTATCACTGTGTGTGGGTCACTGTGTATCACTGTGTGTGTGTGTGTTTCAGTGTTGTCACTGTGTGTGTGTGCTCGCGTGTGTGTGTGTGTGTGTGTGTCAGTGTGCATCACTGTGTGTGTGGGTCAGTGTGTACCACTGTGTGTGTCAGTGTGTATCACTGTGTGTGGCTCAGTGTGTATCACTGTGTGTGTGTGTGTGTCAGTGTGTGTGTGGGTCAGTGTGTATCACTGTGTGTGTGTGTGTCAGTGTGCATCACTGTGTGTGTGGGTCAGTGGGTACCACTGTGTGTGTCAGTGTGTATCACTGTGTGTGGGTCAGTGTGTATCACTGTGTGTGTGTGTGTGTTTGTGTCAGTGTGTGTCACTGTGTGTGTGTGTGTATGTGTCAGTGTGTGTCACTGTGTGTGTGTGTCAGTGTTGTCACTGTGTGTGTGTGTGTCAGTGTGTGTGTGGGTCAGTGTGTACCACTGTGTGTCAGTGTGTATCACTGTGTGTGGGTCAGTGTGTATCACTGTGTGTGTCAGTGTGTATCACTGTGTGTGTCTGTCAGTGTGCACCACTGTGTGTGTGGATCAGTGTGTACCACTGTGTGTCAGTGTGTATCACTATGTGTGGGTCAGTGTGTATCATTGTGTGTGTGTGTGTTTGTCAGTGTGTGTGTGGGTCAGTGTGTATCACTGTGTGTGTGTGTCAGTGTGCATCACTGTGTGTGTGGTCAGTGTGTACCACTGTGTGTGTCAGTGTGTATCACTGTGTGTGGGTCAGTGTGTACCACTGTGTGTGTCAGTGTGTATCACTGTGTGTGGGTCAGTGTGTACCACTGTATGTGTCAGTGTGTATCACTGTGTGTGGGTCAGTGTGTATCACTGTGTGTCTGTGTGTTTGTGTCAGTGTGTGTCACTGTGTGTGTGTGTCAGTGTGTATCACTGTTTGTGTGTATGTGTGTTTCAGTGTTGTCACTGTGTGTGTGTGTGTGTGTCAGTGTGCATCACTGTGTGTGTGGGTCAGTGTGTACCACTGTGTGTCAGTGTGTATCACTGTGTGTGGGTCTGTGTGTATCACTGTGTGTGTGTGTCAGTGTGCATCACTTTGTGTGTGGGTCAGTGTGTACCACTGTGTTTGTGTGTGTGTGTGTGTCAGTGTGTGTGTGGGTCAGTGTCTATCACTGTGTGTGTGGGTCAGTTTTTATCACTATGTGTGTGTGTGTTTGTGTCATTGTGTGTCACTGTGTGTGTGTGTGTGTGTGTGTATGGGTCAGTGTGTGTCACTGTGTGTGTGTGTCAGTGTTGTCACTGTGTGTGTGTGTGTGTCAGTATGTGTGTCGGTCAGTGTGTATCACTGTGTGTTTCTGTCAGTGTGCATCACTGTGTGTGTGGGTCAGTGTGTACCAATGTGTGTCAATGTGTATCACTGTGTGTAGGTCAGTGTGTATCACTGTGTGTGTCAGTGTGTATCACTGTGTGTGTCTGTCAGTGTGCATCACTGTGTGTGTGTGGGTCAGTGTGTACCACTGTGTGTCAGTGTGTATCACTGTGTGTGGGTCAGTGTGTATCATTGTGTGTGTGTGTGTTTGGCAGTGTGTGTGTGGGTCAGTGTGTATCACTGTGTGTGTGTGTCAGTGTGCATCACTGTGTGTGTGGGTCACGGTGTACCACTGTGTGTGTCAGTGTGTATCACTGTGTGTGGGTCAGTGTGTACAACTGTGTGTGTCAGTGTGTATCACTGTGTGTGGGTCAGTGTGTATCACTGTGTGTGTGTGTGTTTGTGTCAGTGTGTGTCACTGTGTGTGTGTGTCAGTGTGTATCACTGTGTGTGTGTGTGTTTCAGTGTTGTCACTGTGTGTGTGTGTGTGTGTGTGTGTGTGTCAGTGTGCATCACTGTTTGTGTGGGTCAGTGTGTACCACTGTGTGTCAGTGTGTATCACTGTGTGTGGGTCTGTGAGTATCACTGTGTGTGTGTGTGTGTCAGTGTGCGTGTGGGTCAGTGTGTATCACTGTGTGTGTGTGTGTCAGTGTGCATCACTTTGTGTGTGGGTCAGTGTGTACCACTGTGTGTGTGTGTGTGTGTGTGTCAGTGTGTGTGTGTGGGTCAGTGTGTATCACTGTGTGTGTGTGTCAGTGTGCATCACTGTGTGTGTGGGTCAGTGTGTACCACCGTGTGTGTCAGTGTGTATCACTGTGTGTGGGTCAGTGTTTATCACTGTGTGTGTGTGTTTGTGTCAGTGTGTGTCACTGTGTGTGTGTGTATGGGTCAGTGTGTGTCACTGTGTGTGTGTGTCAGTGTTGTCACTGTGTGTGTGTGTGTGTGTCAGTGTGTGTGTCGGTCAGTGTGTATCACTGTGTGTGTCTGTCAGTGTGCATCACTGTGTGTGTGGGTCAGTGTGTACCACTGTGTGTCAGTGTGTTTCACTGTGTGTGCGTCAGTGTGTATCACTGTGTGTGTCAGTGTGTATCACTGTGTGTCTGTCAGTGTGCATCACTGTGTGTGTGGGTCAGTGTGTACCACTGTGTGTCAGTGTGTATCACTGTGTGTGGGTCATTGTGTATCATTGTGTGTGTGTGTGTTTGTCAGTGTGTGTGTGGGTCAGTGTGTATCACTGTGTGTGTGTGTCAGTGTGCATCACTGTGTGTGTGGGTCAGTGTGTACCACTGTGTGTGTCAGTGTGTATCACTGTGTGTGGGTCAGTGTGTACCACTGTGTGTGTCAGTGTGTATCATTGTGTGTGGGTCAGTGTGTATCACTGTGTGTCTGTGTGTTTGTGTCAGTGTGTGTCACTGTGTGTGTGTCAGTGTGTATCACTGTGTGTGTGTGTTTCAGTGTTCTCACTGTGTGTGTGTGTGTGTGTCAGTGTGCATCACTGTGTGTGTGGGTCAGTGTGTACCACTGTGTGTCAGTGTGTATCACTGTGTGTGGGTCAGTGTGTATCACTGTGTGTGTCAGTGTGTATCACTGTGTGTGTCTGTCAGTGTGCATCACTGTGTGTGTGTGGGTCAGTGTGTACCACTGTGTGTCAGTGTGTATCACTGTGTGTGGGTCAGTGTGTATCATTGTGTGTGTGTGTGTTTGGCAGTGTGTGTGTGGGTCAGTGTGTATCACTGTGTGTGTGTGTCAGTGTGCATCACTGTGTGTGTGGGTCACGGTGTACCACTGTGTGTGTCAGTGTGTATCACTGTGTGTGGGTCAGTGTGTACAACTGTGTGTGTCAGTGTGTATCACTGTGTGTGGGTCAGTGTGTATCACTGTGTGTGTGTGTGTTTGTGTCAGTGTGTGTCACTGTGTGTGTGTGTCAGTGTGTATCACTGTGTGTGTGTGTGTTTCAGTGTTGTCACTGTGTGTGTGTGTGTGTGTGTGTGTGTGTCAGTGTGCATCACTGTTTGTGTGGGTCAGTGTGTACCACTGTGTGTCAGTGTGTATCACTGTGTGTGGGTCTGTGAGTATCACTGTGTGTGTGTGTGTGTCAGTGTGCGTGTGGGTCAGTGTGTATCACTGTGTGTGTGTGTGTCAGTGTGCATCACTTTGTGTGTGGGTCAGTGTGTACCACTGTGTGTGTGTGTGTGTGTGTGTCAGTGTGTGTGTGTGGGTCAGTGTGTATCACTGTGTGTGTGTGTCAGTGTGCATCACTGTGTGTGTGGGTCAGTGTGTACCACCGTGTGTGTCAGTGTGTATCACTGTGTGTGGGTCAGTGTTTATCACTGTGTGTGTGTGTTTGTGTCAGTGTGTGTCACTGTGTGTGTGTGTATGGGTCAGTGTGTGTCACTGTGTGTGTGTGTCAGTGTTGTCACTGTGTGTGTGTGTGTGTGTCAGTGTGTGTGTCGGTCAGTGTGTATCACTGTGTGTGTCTGTCAGTGTGCATCACTGTGTGTGTGGGTCAGTGTGTACCACTGTGTGTCAGTGTGTTTCACTGTGTGTGCGTCAGTGTGTATCACTGTGTGTGTCAGTGTGTATCACTGTGTGTCTGTCAGTGTGCATCACTGTGTGTGTGGGTCAGTGTGTACCACTGTGTGTCAGTGTGTATCACTGTGTGTGGGTCATTGTGTATCATTGTGTGTGTGTGTGTTTGTCAGTGTGTGTGTGGGTCAGTGTGTATCACTGTGTGTGTGTGTCAGTGTGCATCACTGTGTGTGTGGGTCAGTGTGTACCACTGTGTGTGTCAGTGTGTATCACTGTGTGTGGGTCAGTGTGTACCACTGTGTGTGTCAGTGTGTATCATTGTGTGTGGGTCAGTGTGTATCACTGTGTGTCTGTGTGTTTGTGTCAGTGTGTGTCACTGTGTGTGTGTCAGTGTGTATCACTGTGTGTGTGTGTTTCAGTGTTCTCACTGTGTGTGTGTGTGTGTGTCAGTGTGCATCACTGTGTGTGTGGGTCAGTGTGTACCACTGTGTGTCAGTGTGTATCACTGTGTGTGGGTCTGTGTGTATCACTGTGTGTGTGTGTGTGTCAGTGTGCGTGTGGGTCAGTGTGTTTCACTGTGTGTGTGTGTCAGTGTGCATCACTTTGTGTGTGGGTCAGTGTGTATCACTGTATTTGTCAGTGTGTATCACTGTGTGTGGGTCAGTGTGTATCAATGTGTGTGTGTGTGTGTGTGTGTGTGTGTGTGTGTGTTTCAGTGTTGTCACTGTGTGTGTGTGTGTGTGTGTGTCAGTGTGCATCACTGTGTGTGTGGGTCAGTGTGTACCACTGTGTGTCAGTGTGTATCACTGTGTGTGGGTCAGTGTGTATCACTGTGTGTGTGTGTGTTTGTCAGTGTGTGTGTGGGTCAGTGTGTATCACTGTGTGTGTGTGTCAGTGTGCATCACTGTGTGTGTCGGTCAGTGTGTACCACTGTGTGTGTCAGTGTGTATCACTGTGTGTGGGTCAGTGTGTATCACTGTGTGTGTGTGTTTGTGTCAGTCTGTGTCACTGTGTGTGTGTGTCAGTGTGTATCACTGTGAGTGTGTGGGTCAGTGCGCATCATTGTGTGTGTCTGGGTCAGTGTGTATCACTGTGTGTGTGTGTGTGTCAGTGTGTATCACTGTGTGTGGGTCAGTTTTTATCACTATGTGTGTGTGTGTTTGTGTCATTGTGTGTCACTGTGTGTGTGTGTGTGTGTGTATGGGTCAGTGTGTGTCACTCTGTGTGTGTGTCAGTGTTGTCACTGTGTGTGTGTGTGTGTCAGTATGTGTGTCGGTCAGTGTGTATCACTGTGTGTTTCTGTCAGTGTGCATCACTGTGTGTGTGGGTCAGTGTGTACCAATGTGTGTCAATGTGTATCACTGTGTGTAGGTCAGTGTGTGTCACGGTGTGTGTCAGTGTGTATCACTGTGTGTGTCTGTCAGTGTGCATCACTGTGTGTGTGTGGGTCAGTGTGTACCACTGTGTGTCAGTGTGTATCACTGTGTGTGGGTCAGTGTGTATCATTGTGTGTGTGTGTGTGTTTGTCAGTGTGTGTGTGGGTCAGTGTGTATCACTGTGTGTGTGTGTCAGTGTGCATCACTCTGTGTGTGGGTCACGGTGTACCACTGTGTGTGTCAGTGTGTATCACTGTGTGTGGGTCAGTGTGTACCACTGTGTGTGTCAGTGTGTATCACTGTGTGTGGGTCAGTGTGTATCACTGTGTGTGTGTGTGTTTGTGTCAGTGTGTGTCACTGTGTGTGTGTGTCAGTGTGTATCACTGTGTGTGTGTGTGTTTCAGTGTTGTCACTGTGTGTGTGTGTGTGTGTCAGTGTGCATCACTGTGTGTGTGGGTCAGTGTGTACCACTGTGTGTCAGTGTGTATCACTGTGTGTGGGTCTGTGAGTATCACTGTGTGTGTGTGTGTGTCAGTGAGCGTGTGGGTCAGTGTGTATCACTGTGTGTGTGTGTGTCAGTGTGCATCACTTTGTGTGTGGGTCAGTGTGTACCACTGTGTGTGTGTGTGTGTGTGTGTGTGTCAGTGTGTGTGTGTGGGTCAGTGTGTATCACTGTGTGTGTGTGTCCGTGTGCATCACTGTGTGTGTGGGTCAGTGTGTACCACCGTGTGTGTCAGTGTGTATCACTGTGTGTGGGTCAGTGTTTATCACTGTGTGTGTGTGTTTGTGTCAGTGTGTGTCACTGTGTGTGTGTGTATGGGTCAGTGTGTGTCTCTGTGTGTGTGTGTCAGTGTTGTCACTGTGTGTGTGTGTGTGTGTGTCAGTGTGTGTGTCGGTCAGTGTGTATCACTGTGTGTGTCTGTCAGTGTGCATCACTGTGTGTGTGGGTCAGTGTGTACCACTGTGTGTCAGTGTGTTTCACTGTGTGTGCGTCAGTGTGTATCACTGTGTGTGTCAGTGTGTATCACTGTGTGTCTGTCAGTGTGCATCACTGTGTGTGTGGGTCAGTGTGTACCACTGTGTGTCAGTGTGTATCACTGTGTGTGGGTCAGTGTGTATCATTGTGTGTGTGTGTGTTTGTCAGTGTGTGTGTGGGTCAGTGTGTATCACTGTGTGTGTGTGTCAGTGTGCATCACTGTGTGTGTGGGTCAGTGTGTACCACTGTGTGTGTCAGTGTGTATCACTGTGTGTGGGTCAGTGTGTACCACTGTGTGTGTCAGTGTGTATCATTGTGTGTGGGTCAGTGTGTATCACTGTGTGTCTGTGTGTTTGTGTCAGTGTGTGTCACTGTGTGTGTGTCAGTGTGTATCACTGTGTGTGTGTGTTTCAGTGTTCTCACTGTGTGTGTGTGTGTGTGTCAGTGTGCATCACTGTGTGTGTGGGTCAGTGTGTACCACTGTGTGTCAGTGTGTATCACTGTGTGTGGGTCTGTGTGTATCAATGTGTGTGTGTGTGTGTGTTTCAGTGTTGTCACTGTGTGTGTGTGTGTGTGTGTGTGTGTGTCAGTGTGCATCACTGTGTGTGTGGGTCAGTGTGTACCACTGTGTGTCAGTGTGTATCACTGTGTGTGGGTCAGTGTGTATCACTGTGTGTGTGTGTGTTTGTCAGTGTGTGTGTGGGTCAGTGTGTATCACTGTGTGTGTGTGTCAGTGTGCATCACTGTGTGTGTGGGTCAGTGTGTACCACTGTGTGTGTCAGTGTGTATCACTGTGTGTGGGTCAGTGTGTATCACTGTGTGTGTGTGTTTGTGTCAGTGTGTGTCACTGTGTGTGTGTGTGTCAGTGTGTATCACTGTGAGTGTGTGGGTCAGTGCGCATCATTGTGTGTGTCTGGGTCAGTGTGTATCACTGTGTGTGTGTGTGTGTCAGTGTGCATCACTGTGTATGTGGGTCAGTGTGTACCACTGTGTTTACCAGTGTGTTTCACTGTGTGTGGATCAGTGTGTATCACTGTGTGTGTCTGTCTGTGTGATTCAGTGTTGTCACTGTGTGTGTGTGTGTGTGTGTGTGTGTGTGTGTGTGTGTGTGTGTGTGTGTGTGTGTCAGTGTGCATCACTGTGTGTGTGGGTCAGTGTGTACCACTGTGTGTCAGTGTGTATCACTGTGTGTGGGTCAGTGTGTATCATTGTGTGTGTGTGTGTGTGTGTGTGTGTGTGTGTGTGTGTGTCAGTGTGTGTGTGGGTCAGTGTGTTTCACTGTGTGTGTGTGTCAGTATGCATCACTTTGAGTGTGGGTCAGTGTGTATCACTGTGTGTGTGTGTGTCAGTGTGTATCACTGTGTGTGTGTGGATCAGTGTGTATCACTGTGTGTGTCAGTGTGTGTGCGTCAGTGTTTATCACTCTGTGTGTGAGTCAGTGTGTATCACTCTGTGTGTGTGTCAGTGTGTATCACTGTGTGTGGGTCAGTGTGTATCACTGTGTGTGTGTGTGTTTGTGTCAGTGTGTGTCACTGTGTGTGTGTGTGTCAGTCTGTATCACTGTGAGTGTGTGGGTCAGTTTGCATCATTGTGTGTGTCTGGGTCAGTGTGTATCACTGTGTGTGTGTGGTCAGTGTGCATCACTGTGTGTGTGGGTCAGTGTGTACCACTGTGTTTGTCAGTGTGTATCACTGTGTGTGGGTCACTGTGTATCACTGTGTGTGTGTATGTGTGTTTCAGTGTTGTCACTGTGTGTGTGTGTGTGTGCGTGTGTGTGTGTGTGTGTGTGTCAGTGTGCATCACTGTGTGTGTGGGTCAGTGTGTACCACTGTGTGTGTCAGTGTGTATCACTGTGTGTGGCTCAGTGTGTATCACTGTGTGTGTGTGTGTGTCAGTGTGTGTGTGGGTCAGTGTGTATCACTGTTTGTGTGTGTCAGTGTGCATCACTGTGTGTGTGGGTCAGTGTGTACCACTGTGTGTGTCAGTGTGTATCACTGTGTGTGGGTCAGTGTGTATCACTGTGTGTGTGTGTGTGTTTGTGTCAGTGTGTGTCACTGTGCGCGTGTGTATGGGTCAGTGTGTGTCACTGTGTGTGTGTGTCAGTGTTGCCACTGTGTGTGTGTGTGTGTGTGTCAGTGTGTGTGTGGGTCAGTGTGTATCACTGTGTGTGTCTGTCAGTGTGCATTACTGTGTGTGTGGGTCAGTGTGTACCAATGTGTGTCAGTGTGTATCACTGTGTGTGGGTCAGTGTGTATCACTGTGTGTGTATGTGTTTGTGTCAGTGTGTGTCACTGTGTGTGTGTGTATGGGTCAGTGTGTATCACTGTGTGTGTGTGGGTCAGCGTGTATCACTGTGTGTATCTGTCAGTGTGCATCACTGTGTGTGGGTCAGTGTGCATCACTGTGTGTGTGTGTCGTAGTGTATCACTATGTGTGTGGGTCAGTGTGTTTCACTGTGTGTGTGTCAGTGTGTGTCACTGTATATGTGTGTGTGTGTGTGTATCAGTGTGTGTCGCTGTGTGTGGGTCAGTGTGCATCACTGTGTGTGAGGGGGTCAGTGTGTATCACTGTGTGTGTGTGGGTCATTGTGCATCACTGTGTGTGTGTGGGTCAGTGGGTATCACTGTGAGTGTGTTGGTCAGTGTGTATCACCGTGTGTGTGTGGGTCAGTGTGTATCACTGTGTGTGTGTGGGTCAGCGTGTATCACTGTGCGTGTGTGTGTGTGCGTCAGTAAGTGTCACTCTGTGTGTGGGTCAGTGTGTGTCGCTGTGTGTGTCTGTGTCATTGTGCATCACTGTGTGTGTAAGTCAGTGAGCATCACTGTGTGTGTGTGTGTGTGTCTGTGTGAGTCACCGTGTGTGTGTGTGTGTGTGTGTATGTGTGTGTGTGTGTGTGTGTGTAGGTGGGTGTGTGTCAGAGTGCATCCCTCTGTGTGTTTGTGGATCAATGTATGTCACTGTGTGTGTGTGTGGGTCAATGTCTAGTACTGTGTGCGTGTGGTTCAGTGTGTGTCACTGTGTGTGTGTAGGTCAGTGTGGATCACTGTGTGCGCGTGTCATTGTGTACCAATGTGTGTGTCTGGGTCAGTGTGTATCACTGTGTGTGTGTGTGTGTGTGGGTGTGTGTGTAAGTGTGCATCACTGTGTGTGTGGGTCAGTGTGTACCACTGTGTGTGTGGGTGTGTGTGTAAGTGTGCATGACTGTGTGTGTGGGCCAGTGTGTACCACTGTGTGTCAGTGTGTATCACTGTGTGTGGGTCAGTGTGTATCATTGTGTGTGTGTGTGTGTGTGTGTGTGTGTGTGTGTGTGTGTGTGTGTGTGTCAGTGTGTGTGTGGGTCAGTGTGTTTCACTGTGTGTGTGTGTGTCAGTATGCATCACTTTGAGTGTGGGTCAGTGTGTATCACTGTGTGTGTGTGTGTCAGTGTGTATCACTGTGTGTGTGTGGATCAGTGTGTATCACTGTGTGTGTCAGTGTGTGTGCGTCAGTGTTTATCACTCTGTGTGTGAGTCAGTGTGTATCACTCTGTGCGTGTGTCAGTGTGTATCACTTTGTTTGGGTCAGTGTGTATCACTGTGTGTGTGTGTGTTTGTGTCAGTGTGTGTCACTGTGTGTGTGTGTGTCAGTGTGTATCACTGTGAGTGTGTGGGTCAGTTTGCATCATTGTGTGTGTCTGGGTCAGTGTGTATCACTGTGTGTGTGTGGTCAGTGTGCATCACTGTGTGTGTGGGTCAGTGTGTACCACTGTGTTTGTCAGTGTGTATCACTGTGTGTGGGTCACTGTGTATCACTGTGTGTGTGTATGTGTGTTTCAGTGTTGTCACTGTGTGTGTGTGTGTGTGTGTGCGTGTGTGTGTGTGTGTGCGTGTGTCAGTGTGCATCACTGTGTGTGTGGGTCAGTGTGTACCACTGTGTGTGTCAGTGTGTATCACTGTGTGTGGCTCAGTGTGTATCACTGTGTGTGTGTGTGTGTGTGTGTGTGTGTGTGTCAGTGTGTGTGTGGGTCAGTGTGTATCACTGTGTGTGTGTGTCAGTGTGCATCACTGTGTGTGTGGGTCAGTGTGTACCACTGTGTGTGTCAGTGTGTATCACTGTGTGTGGGTCAGTGTGTAT
>NW_027591023.1:45000-90000 GCF_964213995.1 Mustelus asterias | reverse complement strand
CATCACTGTGTGTGTGGGTCAGTGTGTACCACCGTGTGTGTCAGTGTGTATCACTGTGTGTGGGTCAGTGTTTATCACTGTGTGTGTGTGTGTTTGTGTCAGTGTGTGTCACTGTGTGTGTGTGTATGGGTCAGTGTGTGTCACTGTGTGTGTGTGTCAGTGTTGTCACTGTGTGTGTGTGTGTGTGTGTGTCAGTGTGTATGTCGGTCAGTGTGTATCACTGTGTGTGTCTGTCAGTGTGCATCACTGTGTGTGTGGGTCAGTGTGTACCACTGTGTGTCAGTGTGTTTCACTGTGTGTGCGTCAGTGTGTATCACTGTGTGTGTCAGTGTGTATCACTGTGTGTCTTTCAGTGTGCATCACTGTGTGTGTGGGTCAGTGTGTACCACTGTGTGTCAGTGTGTATCACTGTGTGTGGGTCAGTGTGTATCATTGTGTGTGTGTGTGTTTGTCAGTGTGTGTGTGGGTCAGTGTGTATCACTGTGTGTGTGTGTCAGTGTGCATCACTGTGTGTGTGGGTCAGTGTGTACCACTGTGTGTGTCAGTGTGTATCACTGTGTGTGGGTCAGTGTGTACCACTATGTGTGTCAGTGTGTATCACTGTGTGTGGGTCAGTGTGTATCACTGTGTGTGTGTGTGTTTGTGTCAGTGTGTGTCACTGTGTGTGTGTCAGTGTGTATCACTGTGTGTGTGTGTTTCAGTGTTCTCAGTGTGTGTGTGTGTGAGTGTGTGTGTGTGTGTGTGTGTGTCAGTGTGCATCACTGTGTGTGTGGGTCAGTGTGTACCACTGTGTGTCAGTGTGTATCACTGTGTGTGGGTCTGTGTGTATCACTGTGTGTGTGTGTGTGTCAGTGTGTTTCACTGTGTGCGTGTGTCAGTGTGCATCACTTTGTGTGTGGGTCAGTGTGTATCACTGTATTTGTCAGTGTGTATCACTGTGTGTTGTTCAGTGTGTATCAATGTGTGTGTGTGTGTGTGTGTGTGTGTGTTTCAGTGTTGTCACTGTGTGTGTGTGTGTGTGTGTGTGTGTCAGTGTGCATCACTGTGTGTGTGGGTCAGTGTGTACCACTGTGTCTCAGTGTGTATCACTGTGTGTGGGTCAGTGTGTATCACTGTGTGTGTGTGTGTTTGTCAGTGTGTGTGTGGGTCAGTGTGTATCACTGTCTGTGTGTGTCAGTGTGCATCACTGTGTGTGTGGGTCAGTGTGTACCACTGTGTGTGTCAGTGTGTATCACTGTGTGTGGGTCAGTGTGTATCACTGTGTGTGTGTGTGTTTGTGTCAGTGTGTGTCACTGTGTGTGTGTGTCAGTGTGTATCACTGTGAGTGTGTGGGTCAGTGTGCATCATTGTGTGTGTCTGGGTCAGTGTGTATCACTGTGTGTGTGTGTGTGTGTCAGTGTGCATCACTGTGTATGTGGGTCAGTGTGTACCACTGTGTTTACCAGTGTGTTTCACTGTGTGTGGGTCAGTGTGTATCACTGTGTGTGTCTGTGTGTGTGATTCAGTGTGTCACTGTGTGTGTGTGTGTGTGTGTGTGTGTGTGTGTGTGTGTGTGTGTGTGTCAGTGTGCATCACTGTGTGTGTGGGTCAGTGTGTACCACTGTGTGTCAGTGTGTATCACTGTGTGTGGGTCAGTGTGTATCATTGTGTGTGTGTGTGTGTGTGTGTGTGTGTGTGTGTGTGTGTGTGTCAGTGTGTGTGTGGGTCAGTGTGTTTCACTGTGTGTGTGTGTGTCAGTATGCATCAATTTGAGTGTGGGTCAGTGTGTATCACTGTGTGTGTGTGTGTGTCAGTGTGTATCACTGTGTGTGTGTGGATCAGTGTGTATCACTGTGTGTGTCAGTGTGTGTGCGTCAGTGTTTATCACTCTGTGTGTGAGTCAGTGTGTATCACTCTGTGTGTGTGTCAGTGTGTATCACTGTGTGTGGGTCAGTGTGTATCACTGTGTGTGTGTGTGTTTGTGTCAGTGTGTGTCACTGTGTGTATGTGTGTCAGTGTGTATCACTGTGAGTTTGTGGGTCAGTTTGCATCATTGTGTGTGTCTGGGTCAGTGTGTATCACTGTGTGTGTGTGGTCAGTGTGCATCACTGTGTGTGTGGGTCAGTGTGTACCACTGTGTTTGTCAGTGTGTATCACTGTGTGTGGGTCACTGTGTATCACTGTGTGTGTGTATGTGTGTTTCAGTGTTGTCATTGTGTGTGTGTGTGTGTGTGTGTGCGTGTGTGTGTGTGTGTGTCAGTGTGCATCACTGTGTGTGTGGGTCAGTGTGTACCACTGTGTGTGTCAGTGTGTATCACTGTGTGTGGCTCAGTGTGTATCACTGTGTGTGTGTGTGTGTGTGTGTGTGTGTGTGTGTGTCAGTGTGTGTGTGGGTCAGTGTCTATCACTGTGTGTGTGTGTCAGTGTGCATCACTGTGTGTGTGGGTCAGTGTGTACCACTGTGTGTGTCAGTGTGTATCACTGTGTGTGGGTCAGTGTGTATCACTGTGTGTGTGTGTGTGTTTGTGTCAGTGTGTGTCACTGTGCGCGTGTGTATGGGTCAGTGTGTGTCACTGTGTGTGTGTGTCAGTGTTGCCACTGTGTGTGTGTGTGTGTGTCAGTGTGTGTGTGGGTCAGTGTGTATCACTGTGTGTCTCTGTCAGTGTGCATCACTGTGTGTGTGGGTCAGTGTGTACCAATGTGTGTCAGTGTGTATCACTTTGTGTGGGTCAGTGTGTATCACTGTGTGTGTATGTGTTTGTGTCAGTGTGTGTCACTGTGTTTGTGTGTATGGGTCAGTGTGTATCACTGTGTGTGTGTGGGTCAGCGTGTATCACTGTGTGTATCTGTCAGTGTGCATCACTGTGTGTGGGTCAGTGTGCATCACTGTGTGTGTGTGTCATAGTGTATCACTATGTGTGTGGGTCAGTGTGTTTCACTGTGTGTGTGTGTGTGTGTCAGTGTGTGTCACTGTATGTGTGTGTGTGTGTGTGTCAGTGTGTGTCGCTGTGTGTGGGTCAGTGTGCATCACTGTGTGTGGGGGGGTCAGTGTGTATCACTGTGTGTGTGTGGGTCATTGTGCATCACTGTGTGTGTGTGGTTCAGTGGGTATCACTGTGACTGTGTTGGTCAGTGTGTATCACCGTGTGTGTGTGGGTCACTGTGTATCACTGTGTGTGTGTGGGTCAGCGTGTATCACTGTGCGTGTGTGTGTGTGCGTCAGTAAGTGTCACTCTGTGTGTGGGTCAGTGTGTGTCGCTGTGTGTGTCTGTGTCATTGTGCATCACTGTGTGTGTAAGTCAGTGAGCATCACTGTGTGTGTGTGTGTGTCTGTGTGAGTCACCGTGTGTGTATGTGTGTGTGTGTGTGTGTTTGTGTGTGTGTGTGTGTGTGTGTGTGTGTGTAGGTGGGTGTGTGTCAGAGTGTATCCCTCTGTGTGTTTGTGGATCAATGTATGTCACTGTGTGTGTGTGTGGGTCAATGTCTAGTACTGTGTGCGTGTGGTTCAGTGTGTCTCACTGTGTGTGTGTAGGTCAGTGTGGATCACTGTGTGCGCGTGTCATTGTGTACCAATGTGCGTGTCTGTGTCAGTGTGTATCACTGTGTGTGTGTGTGTGGGTGTGTGTGTAAGTGTGCATCACTGTGTGTGTGGGTCAGTGTGTACCACTGTGTGTGTGGGTGTGTGTGTAAGTGTGCATGACTGTGTGTGTGGGCCAGTGTGTACCACTGTGTGTCAGTGTGTATCACTGTGTGTGGGTCAGTGTGTATCATTGCGTGTGTGAGTGTGTGTGTCACTGTGTGTGGGTCACTGTGTATCACTGTGTGTGTGTGTGTGTGTGTTTCAGTGTTGTCACTGTGTGTGTGTGCGCGCGCGTGTGTGTGTGTGTGTGTGTGTGTGTGTGTGTGTGTGTGTGTGTGTGTGTGTGTGTGTGTGTGTGTGCGTCAGTCTGCATCACTGTGTGTGTGTGTCAGTGTGTGCCACTGTGTGTCAGTGTGTATCACTGAGTGTGGGTCAGTGTGTATCACTGTGTGTGTGTGTGTGTCAGTGTGTGTGTGGGTCAGTGTGTATCACTGTGTGTGTCTGTCAGTGTGCATCACTGTGTGTGTGGGTCAGTGTGTACCACTGTGTGTCAGTGTGTATCACTGTGTGTGGGTCAGTGTGTATCACTGTGTGTGTGTGTGTGTGTGTGTGTTTGTGTCAGTGTGTGTCACTGTGTGTGTGTGTGTCAGTGTGTATCACTGTGAGTGTTTGGTCAGTGTGCATCATTGTGTGTGTCTGGGTCAGTGTGTATCACTGTGTGTGTCTGTGTGTCAGTGTGCATCACTGTGTGTGTGGGTCAGTGTGTACCACTGTGTTTGTCAGTGTGTATCACTGTGTGTGGGTCACTGTGTATCACTGTGTGTGTGTGTGTGTTTCAGTGTTGTCACTGTGTGTGTGTGCGTGTGTGTGTGTGTGTGTGTCAGTGTGAATCACTGTGTGTGCGGGTCAGTGTGTACCACTGTGTGTGTCAGTGTGTATCACTGTGTGTGGCTCAGTGTGTATCACTGTGTGTGTGTGTGTGTCAGTGTGTGTGTGGGTCAGTGTGTATCACTGTGTGTGTGTGTCAGTGTGCATCACTGTGTGTGTGGGTCAGAGGTACCACTGTGTGTGTCAGTGTGTATCACTGTGTGTGGGTCAGTGTGTATCACTGCGTGTGTGTGTGTTTGTGTCAGTGTGTGTCACTGTGTGTGTATGTGTCAGTGTGTGTCACTGTGTGTGTGTGTCAGTGTTGTCACTGTGTGTATGTGTGTCAGTGTGTGTGTGGGTCAGTGTGTACCACTGTGTGTCAGTGTGTATCACTGTGTGTGGGTCAGTGTGTATCACTGTGTGTGTCAGTGTGTATCACTGTGTGTGTCTGTCAGTGTGCACCACTGTGTGTGTGGATCAGTGTGTACCACTGTGTGTCAGTGTGTATCACTGTGTGTGGGTCAGTGTGTATCATTGTGTGTGTGTGTTTGTCAGTGTGTGTGTGGGTCAGTGTGTATCACTGTGTGTGTGTGTAAGTGTGCATCACTGTGTGTGTGGTCAGTGTGTACCACTGTGTGTGTCAGTGTGTATCACTGTGTGTGGGTCAGTGTGTATCACTGTGTGTCTGTGTGTTTGTGTCAATGTGTGTCACTGTGTGTGTGTGTCAGTGTGTATCACTGTTTGTGTGTGTGTGTGTTTCAGTGTTGTCACTGTGTGTGTGTGTGTGTGTCAGTGTGCATCACTGTGTGTGTGTGGGTCAGTGTGTACCACTGTGTGTCAGTGTGTATCACTGTGTGTGGGTCTGTGTGTATCACTGTGTGTGTGTGTGTGTGTGTGTGTGTGTGTGTGTCAGTGTGCGTGTGGGTCAGTGTGTATCACTGTGTGTGTGTGTCAGTGTGCATCACTTTGTGTGTGGGTCAGTGTGTACCTCTGTGTTTGTGTGTGTGTGTGTGTCAGTGTGTGTGTGGGTCAGTGTCTATCACTGTGTGTGTGGGTCAGTGTGTCCCACTGTGTGTGTCAGTGTGTGTCACTGTGTGTGGGTCAGTTTTTATCACTACGTGTGTGTGTGTTTGTGTCAGTGTGTGTCACTGTGTGTGTGTGTGTATGGGTCAGTGTGCATCACTGTGTGTGTGGGTCAGTGTGTACCACTGTGTGTCAATGTGTATCACTGTGTGTGGGTCAGTGTGTATCACTGTGTGTGTCAGTGTGTATCACTGTGTGTGTCTGTCAGTGTGCATCACTGTGTGTGTGTGGGTCAGTGTGCACCAATGTGTGTCAGTGTGTATCACTGTGTGTGTGTCAGTGTGTATCATTGTGTGTGTGTGTGTTTGTCAGTGTGTGTGCGGGTCAGTGTGTATCACTGTGTGTGTGTGTCAGTGTGCATCACTGTGTGTGTGGGTCACGGTGTACCACTGTGTGTGTCAGTGTGTATCACTGTGTGTGGGTCAGTGTGTACCACTGTGTGTGTCAGTGTGTATCACTGTGTGTGGGTCAGTGTGTATCACTGTGTGTGTGTGTGTGTTTGTGTCAGTGTGTGTCACTGTGTGTGTCTGTCAGTGTGCATCACTGTGTGTGTGGGTCAGTGTGTACCACTGTGTGTCAGTGTGTATCACTGTGTGTGGGTCAGTGTGTATCACTGTGTGTGTGTGTGTTTGTGTCAGTGTGTGTCACTGTGTGTGTGTGTGTCAGTGTGTACCACTGTGAGTGTGTGGGTCAGTGTGCATCATTGTGTGTGTCTGGGTCAGTGTGTATCACTGTGCGTGTGTTTGTCAGCGTGCATCACTGTGTGTGTGGGTCAGTGTGTACCACTGTGTTTGTCAGTGTGTATCACTGTGTGTGGGTCACTGTGTATCACTGTGTGTGTGTGTGTGTGTGTTTCAGTGTTGTCACTGTGTGTGTGTGCGCGTGTGTGTGTGTGTGTGTGTGTGTGTGTGTCAGTGTGCATCACTGTGTGTGTGGGTCTGTGTGTACCACTGTGTGTGTCAGTGTGTATCACTGTGTGTGGCTCAGTGTGTATCACTGTGTGTGTGTGTGTGTCAATGTGTGTGTGGGTCAGTGTGTATCACTGTGTGTGTGGGTCAGTGTGTACCACTGTGTGTGTCAGTGTGTATCACTGTGTGTGGGTCAGTGTGTATCACTGTGTGTGTGTGTGTGTGTGTGTGTGTTTGTGTCAGTGTGTGTCACTGTGTGTGTGTGTATGTGTCAGTGTGTGTCACTCTATGTGTGTGTCATTGTTGTCACTGTGTGTGTGTGTGTGTGTGTCAGTGTGTGTGTGGGTCAGTGTGTATCAATGTGTGTGTCTGTCAGTGTGCATCACTATGTGTGTGGGTCAGTGTGTACCACTGTGTGTCAGTGTGTATCACTGTGTGTGGGTCAGTGTGTATCACTGTGTGTGTCAGTGTGTATCACTGTGTGTGTCTGCCAGTGTGCATCACTGTGTGTGTGGGTCAGTGTGTACCACTGTGTGTCAGTGTGTATCACTGTGTGTGGGTCAGTGTGTATCATTGTGTGTGTGTGTGTTTGTCAGTGTGTGTGTGGGTCAGTGTGTATGACTGTGTGTGTGTGTCAGTGTGCATCACTGTGTGTGTGGGTCAGTGTGTACCACTGTGTGTGTCAGTGTGTATCACTGTGTGTGGGTCAGTGTGTACCACTGTGTGTGTCAGTGTGTATCACTGTGTGTGGGTCAGTGTGTATCACTGTGTGTGTGTGTGTTTGTGTCAGTGTGTGTCACTGTGTGTGTGTGTCAGTGTGTATCACTGTGTGTGTGTGTGTGTTTCAGTGTTGTCACTGTGTGTGTGTGTGTGTGTGTCAGTGTGCATCACTGTGTGTGTGGGTCAGTGTGTACCACTGTGTGTCAGTGTGTATCACTGTGTGTGGGTCTGTGAGTATCACTGTGTGTGTGTGTGTGTGTGTCAGTGTGCGTGTGGGTCAGGGTGTATCACTGTGTGTGTGTGTGTCAGTGTGCATCACTTTGTGTGTGGGTCAGTGTGTACCACTGTGTGTGTGTGTGTGTGTGTGTGTGTGTCAGTGTGTGTGTGGGTCAGTGTGTATCACTGTGTGTGTGTGTCAGTGTGCATCACTGTGTGTGTGGGTCAGTGTGTACCACCGTGTGTGTCAGTGTGTATCACTGTGTGTGGGTCAGTGTTTATCACTGTGTGTGTGTGTGTTTGTGTCAGTGTGTGTCACTGTGTGTGTGTGTATGGGTCAGTGTGTGTCACTGTGTGTGTGTGTCAGTGTTGTCACTGTGTGTGTGTGTGTGTGTGTCAGTGTGTATGTCGGTCAGTGTGTATCACTGTGTGTGTCTGTCAGTGTGCATCACTGTGTGTGTGGGTCAGTGTGTACCACTGTGTGTCAGTGTGTTTCACTGTGTGTGCGTCAGTGTGTATCACTGTGTGTGTCAGTGTGTATCACTGTGTGTCTTTCAGTGTGCATCACTGTGTGTGTGGGTCAGTGTGTACCACTGTGTGTCAGTGTGTATCACTGTGTGTGGGTCAGTGTGTATCATTGTGTGTGTGTGTGTTTGTCAGTGTGTGTGTGGGTCAGTGTGTATCACTGTGTGTGTGTGTGTCAGTGTGCATCACTGTGTGTGTGGGTCAGTGTGTACCACTGTGTGTGTCAGTGTGTATCACTGTGTGTGGGTCAGTGTGTACCACTATGTGTGTCAGTGTGTATCACTGTGTGTGGGTCAGTGTGTATCACTGTGTGTGTGTGTGTTTGTGTCAGTGTGTGTCACTGTGTGTGTGTGTCAGTGTGTATCACTGTGTGTGTGTGTTTCAGTGTTCTCAGTGTGTGTGTGTGTGAGTGTGTGTGTGTGTGTGTGTGTCAGTGTGCATCACTGTGTGTGTGGGTCAGTGTGTACCACTGTGTGTCAGTGTGTATCACTGTGTGTGGGTCTGTGTGTATCACTGTGTGTGTGTGTGTGTCAGTGTGTTTCACTGTGTGCGTGTGTCAGTGTGCATCACTTTGTGTGTGGGTCAGTGTGTATCACTGTATTTGTCAGTGTGTATCACTGTGTGTTGTTCAGTGTGTATCAATGTGTGTGTGTGTGTGTGTGTGTGTGTGTTTCAGTGTTGTCACTGTGTGTGTGTGTGTGTGTGTGTCAGTGTGCATCACTGTGTGTGTGGGTCAGTGTGTACCACTGTGTCTCAGTGTGTATCACTGTGTGTGGGTCAGTGTGTATCACTGTGTGTGTGTGTGTTTGTCAGTGTGTGTGTGGGTCAGTGTGTATCACTGTGTGTGTGTGTCAGTGTGCATCACTGTGTGTGTGGGTCAGTGTGTACCACTGTGTGTGTCAGTGTGTATCACTGTGTGTGGGTCAGTGTGTATCACTGTGTGTGTGTGTGTGTTTGTGTCAGTGTGTGTCACTGTGTGTGTGTGTCAGTGTGTATCACTGTGAGTGTGTGGGTCAGTGTGCATCATTGTGTGTGTCTGGGTCAGTGTGTATCACTGTGTGTGTGTGTGTGTCAGTGTGCATCACTGTGTATGTGGGTCAGTGTGTACCACTGTGTTTACCAGTGTGTTTCACTGTGTGTGGGTCAGTGTGTATCACTGTGTGTGTCTGTGTGTGTGATTCAGTGTGTCACTGTGTGTGTGTGTGTGTGTGTGTGTGTGTGTGTGTGTGTGTGTGTGTGTGTCAGTGTGCATCACTGTGTGTGTGGGTCAGTGTGTACCACTGTGTGTCAGTGTGTATCACTGTGTGTGGGTCAGTGTGTATCATTGTGTGTGTGTGTGTGTGTGTGTGTGTGTGTGTGTGTGTGTGTGTGTGTGTGTGTGTGTGTCAGTGTGTGTGTGGGTCAGTGTGTTTCACTGTGTGTGTGTGTGTCAGTATGCATCAATTTGAGTGTGGGTCAGTGTGTATCACTGTGTGTGTGTGTGTGTCAGTGTGTATCACTGTGTGTGTGTGGATCAGTGTGTATCACTGTGTGTGTCAGTGTGTGTGCGTCAGTGTTTATCACTCTGTGTGTGAGTCAGTGTGTATCACTCTGTGTGTGTGTCAGTGTGTATCACTGTGTGTGGGTCAGTGTGTATCACTGTGTGTGTGTGTGTTTGTGTCAGTGTGTGTCACTGTGTGTATGTGTGTCAGTGTGTATCACTGTGAGTTTGTGGGTCAGTTTGCATCATTGTGTGTGTCTGGGTCAGTGTGTATCACTGTGTGTGTGTGGTCAGTGTGCATCACTGTGTGTGTGGGTCAGTGTGTACCACTGTGTTTGTCAGTGTGTATCACTGTGTGTGGGTCACTGTGTATCACTGTGTGTGTGTATGTGTGTTTCAGTGTTGTCATTGTGTGTGTGTGTGTGTGTGCGTGTGTGTGTGTGTGTGTCAGTGTGCATCACTGTGTGTGTGGGTCAGTGTGTACCACTGTGTGTGTCAGTGTGTATCACTGTGTGTGGCTCAGTGTGTATCACTGTGTGTGTGTGTGTGTGTGTGTGTGTGTGTGTGTGTGTGTGTGTGTGTGTCAGTGTGTGTGTGGGTCAGTGTCTATCACTGTGTGTGTGTGTCAGTGTGCATCACTGTGTGTGTGGGTCAGTGTGTACCACTGTGTGTGTCAGTGTGTATCACTGTGTGTGGGTCAGTGTGTATCACTGTGTGTGTGTGTGTGTTTGTGTCAGTGTGTGTCACTGTGCGCGTGTGTATGGGTCAGTGTGTGTCACTGTGTGTGTGTGTCAGTGTTGCCACTGTGTGTGTGTGTGTGTGTCAGTGTGTGTGTGGGTCAGTGTGTATCACTGTGTGTCTCTGTCAGTGTGCATCACTGTGTGTGTGGGTCAGTGTGTACCAATGTGTGTCAGTGTGTATCACTTTGTGTGGGTCAGTGTGTATCACTGTGTGTGTATGTGTTTGTGTCAGTGTGTGTCACTGTGTTTGTGTGTATGGGTCAGTGTGTATCACTGTGTGTGTGTGGGTCAGCGTGTATCACTGTGTGTATCTGTCAGTGTGCATCACTGTGTGTGGGTCAGTGTGCATCACTGTGTGTGTGTGTCATAGTGTATCACTATGTTTGTGGGTCAGTGTGTTTCACTGTGTGTGTGTGTGTGTGTCAGTGTGTGTCACTGTATGTGTGTGTGTGTGTGTGTCAGTGTGTGTCGCTGTGTGTGGGTCAGTGTGCATCACTGTGTGTGGGGGGGTCAGTGTGTATCACTGTGTGTGTGTGGGTCATTGTGCATCACTGTGTGTGTGTGGGTCAGTGGGTATCTCTGTGAGTGTGTGGGTCAGTGTGCATCACTGTGTGTGTGTGGGTCAGTGTGCATCACTCTGTGTGTGTGTCAGTGTGTATCACTGTGTGTGTGGGGGTCAGTGTATATCACTGTGTGTGTGTGTGTCAGTGTGTATCACTGTGAGTGTTTGGTCAGTGTGCATCATTGTGTGTGTCTGGGTCAGTGTGTATCACTGTGTGTGTCTGTGTGTCAGTGTGCATCACTGTGTGTGTGGGTCACTGTGTATCACTGTGTGTGTGTGTGTGTGTTTCAGTGTTGTCACTGTGTGTGTGTGCGTGTGTGTGTGTGTGTGTCAGTGTGAATCACTGTGTGTGCGGGTCAGTGTGTACCACTGTGTGTGTCAGTGTGTATCACTGTGTGTGGCTCAGTGTGTATCACTGTGTGTGTGTGTGTGTCAGTGTGTGTGTGGGTCAGTGTGTATCACTGTGTGTGTGTGTCAGTGTGCATCACTGTGTGTGTGGGTCAGACGTACCACTGTGTGTGTCAGTGTGTCTCACTGTGTGTGGGTCAGTGTGTATCACTGCGTGTGTGTGTGTTTGTGTCAGTGTGTGTCACTGTGTGTGTGTGTGTATGTGTCAGTGTGTGTCACTGTGTGTGTGTGTCAGTGTTGTCACTGTGTGTATGTGTGTCAGTGTGTGTGTGGGTCAGTGTGTACCACTGTGTGTCAGTGTGTATCACTGTGTGTGGGTCAGTGTGTATCACTGTGTGTGTCAGTGTGTATCACTGTGTGTGTCTGTCAGTGTGCACCACTGTGTGTGTGGATCAGTGTGTACCACTGTGTGTCAGTGTGTATCACTGTGTGTGGGTCAGTGTGTATCATTGTGTGTGTGTGTGTTTGTCAGTGTGTGTGTGGGTCAGTGTGTATCACTGTGTGTGTGTGTCAGTGTGCATCACTGTGTGTGTGGTCAGTGTGTACCACTGTGTGTGTCAGTGTGTATCACTGTGTGTGGGTCAGTGTGTACCACTGTGTGTGTCAGTGTGTATCACTGTGTGTGGGTCAGTGTGTACCACTGTGTGTGTCAGTGTGTATCACTGTGTGTGGGTCAGTGTGTATCACTGTGTGTCTGTGTGTTTGTGTCAATGTGTGTCACTGTGTGTGTGTGTCAGTGTGTATCACTGTTTGTGTGTGTGTGTGTTTCAGTGTTGTCACTGTGTGTGTGTGTGTGTGGGTCAGTGTGTATCACTGTGTGTGTGTGTGTGTTTGTGTCAGTGTGTGTCACTGTGCGCGTGTGTATGGGTCAGTGTGTGTCACTGTGTGTGTGTGTCAGTGTTGCCACTGTGTGTGTGTGTGTGTGTCAGTGTGTGTGTGGGTCAGTGTGTATCACTGTGTGTGTCTGTCAGTGTGCATCACTGTGTGTGTGGGTCAGTGTGTACCAATGTGTGTCAGTGTGTATCACTTTGTGTGGGTCAGTGTGTATCACTGTGTGTGTATGTGTTTGTGTCAGTGTGTGTCACTGTGTTTGTGTGTATGGGTCAGTGTGTATCACTGTGTGTGTGTGGGTCAGCGTGTATCACTGTGTGTATCTGTCAGTGTGCATCACTGTGTGTGGGTCAGTGTGCATCACTGTGTGTGTGTGTCATAGTGTATCACTATGTGTGTGGGTCAGTGTGTTTCACTGTGTGTGTGTGTGTGTGTCAGTGTGTGTCACTGTATGTGTGTGTGTGTGTGTGTGTCAGTGTGTGTCGCTGTGTGTGGGTCAGTGTGCATCACTGTGTGTGGGGGGGTCAGTGTGTATCACTGTGTGTGTGTGGGTCATTGTGCATCACTGTGTGTGTGTGGGTCAGTGGGTATCTCTGTGAGTGTGTGGGTCAGTGTGCATCACTGTGTGTGTGTGGGTCCGTGTGCATCACTCTGTGTGTGTGTCAGTGTGTATCACTGTGTGTGTGGGGGTCAGTGTATATCACTGTGTGTGTGTGTGTCAGTGTGTATCACTGTGAGTGTTTGGTCAGTGTGCATCATTGTGTGTGTCTGGGTCAGTGTGTATCACTGTGTGTGTCTGTGTGTCAGTGTGCATCACTGTGTGTGTGGGTCACTGTGTATCACTGTGTGTGTGTGTGTGTGTTTCAGTGTTGTCACTGTGTGTGTGTGCGTGTGTGTGTGTGTGTGTGTCAGTGTGAATCACTGTGTGTGCGGGTCAGTGTGTACCACTGTGTGTGTCAGTGTGTATCACTGTGTGTGGCTCAGTGTGTATCACTGTGTGTGTGTGTGTGTCAGTGTGTGTGTGGGTCAGTGTGCATCACTGTGTGTGTGGGTCAGAGGTACCACTGTGTGTGTCAGTGTGTCTCACTGTGTGTGGGTCAGTGTGTATCACTGCGTGTGTGTGTGTTTGTGTCAGTGTGTGTCACTGTGTGTGTGTGTGTATGTGTCAGTGTGTGTCACTGTGTGTGTGTGTCAGTGTTGTCACTGTGTGTATGTGTGTCAGTGTGTGTGTGGGTCAGTGTGTACCACTGTGTGTCAGTGTGTATCACTGTGTGTGGGTCAGTGTGTATCACTGTGTGTGTCAGTGTGTATCACTGTGTGTGTCTGTCAGTGTGCACCACTGTGTGTGTGGATCAGTGTGTACCACTGTGTGTCAGTGTGTATCACTGTGTGTGGGTCAGTGTGTATCATTGTGTGTGTGTGTGTTTGTCAGTGTGTGTGTGGGTCAGTGTGTATCACTGTGTGTGTGTGTCAGTGTGCATCACTGTGTGTGTGGTCAGTGTGTACCACTGTGTGTGTCAGTGTGTATCACTGTGTGTGGGTCAGTGTGTACCACTGTGTGTGTCAGTGTGTATCACTGTGTGTGGGTCAGTGTGTACCACTGTGTGTGTCAGTGTGTATCACTGTGTGTGGGTCAGTGTGTATCACTGTGTGTCTGTGTGTTTGTGTCAATGTGTGTCACTGTGTGTGTGTGTCAGTGTGTATCACTGTTTGTGTGTGTGTGTGTTTCAGTGTTGTCACTGTGTGTGTGTGTGTGTGTCAGTGTGCATCACTGTGTGTGTGTGGGTCAGTGTGTACCACTGTGTGTCAGTGTGTATCACTGTGTGTGGGTCTGTGTGTATCACTGTGTGTGTGTGTGTGTGTGTGTGTGTGTGTGTGTCAGTGTGCGTGTGGGTCAGTGTGTATCACTGTGTGTGTGTGTCAGTGTGCATCACTTTGTGTGTGGGTCAGTGTGTACCTCTGTGTTTGTGTGTGTGTGTGTGTCAGTGTGTGTGTGGGTCAGTGTCTATCACTGTGTGTGTGGGTCAGTGTGTATCACTGTGTGTGTGTGTGTGTGTGTGTGTGTGTGTCAGTGTGTGTGTGGGTCAGTGTGTATCACTGTGTGTGTGTGTCAGTGTGCATCACTGTGTGTGTGGGTCAGTGTGTACCACTGTGTGTGTCAGTGTGTATCACTGTGTGTGGGTCAGTGTGTATCACTGTGTGTGTGTGTGTGTTTGTGTCAGTGTGTGTCACTGTGCGCGTGTGTATGGGTCAGTGTGTGTCACTGTGTGTGTGTGTCAGTGTTGCCACTGTGTGTTTGTGTGTGTGTGTCAGTGTGTGTGTGGGTCAGTGTGTATCACAGTGTGTGTCTGTCAGTGTGCATTACTGTGTGTGTGGGTCAGTGTGTACCAATGTGTGTCAGTGTGTATCACTGTGTGTGGGTCAGTGTGTATCACTGTGTGTGTATGTGTTTGTGTCAGTGTGTGTCACTGTGTGTGTGTGTATGGGTCAGTGTGTATCACTGTGTGTGTGTGGGTCAGCGTGTATCACTGTGTGTATCTGTCAGTGTGCATCACTGTGTGTGGGTCAGTGTGCATCACTGTGTGTGTGTGTCGTAGTGTATCACTATGTGTGTGGGTCAGTGTGTTTCACTGTGTGTGTGTGTCAGTGTGTGTCACTGTATGTGTGTGTGTGTGTGTGTGTCAGTGTGTGTCGCTGTGTGTGGGTCAGTGTGCATCACTGTGTGTGAGGGGGTCAGTGTGTATCACTGTGTGTGTGTGGGTCATTGTGCATCACTGTGTGTGTGTGGGTCAGTGGGTATCACTGTGAGTGTGTTGGTCAGTGTGTATCACCGTGTGTGTGTGGGTCAGTGTGTATCACTGTGTGTGTGTGGGTCAGCGTGTATCACTGTGCGTGTGTGTGTGTGCGTCAGTAAGTGTCACTCTGTGTGTGGGTCAGTGTGTGTCGCTGTGTGTGTCTGTGTCATTGTGCATCACTGTGTGTGTAAGTCAGTGAGCATCACTGTGTGTGTGTGTATGTGTGAGTCACCGTGTGTGTGTGTGTGTGTGTGTGTGTGTTTGTGTGTGTGTGTGTGTGTGTGTGTGTGTAGGTGGGTGTGTGTCAGAGTGTATCCCTCTGTGTGTTTGTGGATCAATGTATGTCACTGTGTGTGTGTGTGGGTCAATGTCTAGTACTGTGTGCGTGTGGTTCAGTGTGTGTCACTGTGTGTGTGTAGGTCAGTGTGGATCACTGTGTGCGCGTGTCATTGTGTACCAATGTGTGTGTCTGGGTCAGTGTGTATCACTGTGTGTGTGTGTGTGGGTGTGTGTGTAAGTGTGCATCACTGTGTGTGTGGGTCAGTGTGTACCACTGTGTGTGTGGGTGTGTGTGTAAGTGTGCATGACTGTGTGTGTGGGCCAGTGTGTCCCACTGTGTGTCAGTGTGTATCACTGTGTGTGGGTCAGTGTGTATCATTGTGTGTGTGTGTGTGTGTGTCACTGTGTGTGGGTCACTGTGTATCACTGTGTGTGTGTGTGTGTGTGTTTCAGTGTTGTCACTGTGTGTGTGTGCGCGTGTGTGTGTGTGTGTGTGTGTGCGTCAGTCTGCATCACTGTGTGTGTGGGTCAGTGTGTGCCACTGTGTGTCAGTGTGTATCACTGAGTGTGGGTCAGTGTGTATCACCGTGTGTGTGTGTGTGTCAGTGTGTGTGTGGGTCAGTGTGTATCACTGTGTGTGTCTGTCAGTGTGCATCACTGTGTGTGTGGGTCAGTGTGTACCACTGTGTGTCAGTGTGTATCACTGTGTGTGGGTCAGTGTGTATCACTGTGTGTGTGTGTGTGTGTGTGTGTGTTTGTGTCAGTGTGTGTCACTGTGTGTGTGTGTGTCAGTGTGTATCACTGTGAGTGTTTGGTCAGTGTGCATCATTGTGTGTGTCTGGGTCAGTGTGTATCACTGTGTGTGTCTGTGTGTCAGTGTGCATCACTGTGTGTGTGGGTCAGTGTGTCCCACTGTGTTTGTCAGTGTGTATCACTGTGTGTGGGTCACTGTGTATCACTGTGTGTGTGTGTGTGTTTCAGTGTTGTCACTGTGTGAGTGTGCGTGTGTGTGTGTGTGTGTCAGTGTGAATCACTGTGTGTGCGGGTCAGTGTGTACCACTGTGTGTGTCAGTGTGTATCACTGTGTGTGGCTCAGTGTGTATCACTGTGTGTGTGTGTGTGTCAGTGTGTGTGTGGGTCAGTGTGTATCACTGTGTGTGTGTGTCAGTGTGCATCACTGTGTGTGTGGGTCAGTGGGTACCACTGTGTGTGTCAGTGTGTATCACTGTGTGTGGGTCAGTGTGTATCACTGCGTGTGTGTGTGTTTGTGTCAGTGTGTGTCACTGTGTGTGTGTGTGTATGTGTCAGTGTGTGTCACTGTGTGTGTGTGTCAGTGTTGTCACTGTGTGTATGTGTGTCAGTGTGTGTGTGGGTCAGTGTGTACCACTGTGTGTCAGTGTGTATCACTGTGTGTGGGTCAGTGTGTATCACTGTGTGTGTCAGTGTGTATCACTGTGTGTGTCTGTCAGTGTGCACCACTGTGTGTGTGGAGCAGTGTGTACCACTGTGTGTCAGTGTGTATCACTGTGTGTGGGTCAGTGTGTATCATTGTGTGTGTGTGTGTTTGTCAGTGTGTGTGTGGGTCAGTGTGTATCACTGTGTGTGTGTGTCAGTGCGCATCACTGTGTGTGTGGTCAGTGTGTACCACTGTGTGTGTCAGTGTGTATCACTGTGTGTGGGTCAGTGTGTACCACTGTGTGTGTCAGTGTGTATCACTGTGTGTGGGTCAGTGTGTATCACTGTGTGTCTGTGTGTTTGTGTCAATGTGTGTCACTGTGTGTGTGTGTCAGTGTGTATCACTGTTTGTGTGTGTGTGTGGTTCAGTGTTGTCACTGTGTGTGTGTGTGTGTGTCAGTGTGCATCACTGTGTGTGTGTGGGTCAGTGTGTACCACTGTGTGTCAGTGTGTATCACTGTGTGTGGGTCTGTGTGTATCACTGTGTGTGTGTGTGTGTGTGTGTCAGTGTGCGTGTGGGTCAGTGTGTATCACTGTGTGTGTGTGTCAGTGTGCATCACTTTGTGTGTGGGTCAGTGTGTACCACTGTGTTTGTGTGTGTGTGTGTGTCAGTGTGTGTGTGGGTCAGTGTCTATCACTGTGTGTGTGGGTCAGTGTGTACCACTGTGTGTGTCAGTGTGTATCACTGTGTGTGGGTCAGTTTTTATCACTATGTGTGTGTGTGTTTGTGTCAGTGTGTGTCACTGTGTGTGTGTGTGTATGGGTCAGTGTGTGTCACTGTGTGTGTGTGTCAGTGTTGTCACTGTGTGTGTGTGTGTGTCAGTATGTGTGTCGGTCAGTGTGTATCACTGTGTGTTTCTGTCAGTGTGCATCACTGTGTGTGTGGGTCAGTGTGTACCACTGTGTGTCAATGTGTATCACTGTGTGTGGGTCAGTGTGTATCACTGTGTGTGTCAGTGTGTATCACTGTGTGTGTCTGTCAGTGTGCATCACTGTGTGTGTGTGGGTCAGTGTGTACCACTGTGTGTCAGTGTGTATCACTGTGTGTGGGTCAGTGTGTATCATTGTGTGTGTGTGTGTTTGTCAGTGTGTGTGTGGGTCAGTGTGTATCACTGTGTGTGTGTGTCAGTGTGCATCACTGTGTGTGTGGGTCACGGTGTACCACTGTGTGTGTCAGTGTGTATCACTGTGTGTGGGTCAGTGTGTACCACTGTGTGTGTCAGTGTGTATCACTGTGTGTGGGTCAGTGTGTATCACTGTGTGTGTGTGTGTTTGTGTCAGTGTGTGTCACTGTGTGTGTCTGTCAGTGTGCATCACTGTGTGTGTGGGTCAGTGTGTACCACTGTGTGTCAGTGTGTATCACTGTGCGTGGGTCAGTGTGTATCACTGTGTGTGTGTGTGTTTGTGTCAGTGTGTGTCACTGTGTGTGTGTGTGTGTGTGTGTGTGTGTGTGTGTGTATGTGTCAGTGTGTGTGTGGGTCAGTGTGTTTCACTGTGTGTGTGTGTCAGTATGCATCACTTTGAGTGTGGGTCAGTGTGTATCACTGTGTGTGTGTGTGTCAGTGTGTATCACTGTGTGTGTGTGGATCAGTGTGTATCACTGTGTGTGTCAGTGTGTGTGCGTCAGTGTTTATCACTCTGTGTGTGAGTCAGTGTGTATCACTCTGTGTGTGTGTCAGTGTGTATCACTGTGTGTGGGTCAGTGTGTATCACTGTGTGTGTGTGTGTTTGTGTCAGTGTGTGTCACTGTGTGTGTGTGTCAGTGTGTATCACTGTGAGTGTGTGGGTCAGTTTGCATCATTGTGTGTGTCTGGGTCAGTGTGTATCACTGTGTGTGTGTGGTCAGTGTGCATCACTGTGTGTGTGGGTCAGTGTGTACCACTGTGTTTGTCAGTGTGTATCACTGTGTGTGGGTCACTGTGTATCACTGTGTGTGTGTATGTGTGTTTCAGTGTTGTCACTGTGTGTGTGTGTGTGTGTGTGTGTGTGTGTGTGTGTGTGTGTGTCAGTGTGCATCACTGTGTGTGTGGGTCAGTGTGTACCACTGTGTGTCAGTGTGTATCACTGTGTGTGGCTCAGTGTGTATCACTGTGTGTGTGTGTGTGTCAGTGTGTGTGTGGGTCAGTGTGTATCACTGTGTGTGTGTGTCAGTGTGCATCACTGTGTGTGTGGGTCAGTGTGTACCACTGTGTGTGTCAGTGTGTATCACTGTGTGTGGGTCAGTGTGTATCACTGTGTGTGTGTGTGTGTTTGTGTCAGTGTGTGTCACTGTGCGCGTGTGTATGGGTCAGTGTGTGTCACTGTGTGTGTGTGTCAGTGTTGCCACTGTGTGTTTGTGTGTGTGTGTCAGTGTGTGTGTGGGTCAGTGTGTATCACTGTGTGTGTCTGTCAGTGTGCATTACTGTGTGTGTGGGTCAGTGTGTACCAATGTGTGTCAGTGTGTATCACTGTGTGTGGGTCAGTGTGTATCACTGTGTGTGTATGTGTTTGTGTCAGTGTGTGTCACTGTGTGTGTGTGTATGGGTCAGTGTGTATCACTGTGTGTGTGTGGGTCAGCGTGTATCACTGTGTGTATCTGTCAGTGTGCATCACTGTGTGTGGGTCAGTGTGCATCACTGTGTGTGTGTGTCGTAGTGTATCACTATGTGTGTGGGTCAGTGTGTTTCACTGTGTGTGTGTGTCAGTGTATGTCACTGTATGTGTGTGTGTGTGTGTGTCAGTGTGTGTCGCTGTGTGTGGGTCAGTGTGCATCACTGTGTGTGAGGGGGTCAGTGTGTATCACTGTGTGTGTGTGGGTCATTGTGCATCACTGTGTGTGTGTGGGTCAGTGGGTATCACTGTGAGTGTGTTGGTCAGTGTGTATCACCGTGTGTGTGTGGGTCAGTGTGTATCACTGTGTGTGTGTGGGTCAGCGTGTATCACTGTGCGTGTGTGTGTGTGCGTCAGTAAGTGTCACTCTGTGTGTGGGTCAGTGTGTGTCGCTGTGTGTGTCTGTGTCATTGTGCATCACTGTGTGTGTAAGTCAGTGAGCATCACTGTGTGTGTGTGTGTGTGTCTGTGTGAGTCACCGTGTGTGTGTGTGTGTGTGTGTGTGTGTGTGTAGGTGGGTGTGTGTCAGAGTGTATCCCTCTGTGTGTTTGTGGATCAATGTATGTCACTGTGTGTGTGTGTGGGTCAATGTCTAGTACTGTGTGCGTGTGGTTCAGTGTGTGTCACTGTGTGTGTGTAGGTCAGTGTGGATCACTGTGTGCGCGTGTCATTGTGTACCAATGTGTGTGTCTGGGTCAGTGTGTATCACTCTGTGTGTGTGTGTGGGTGTGTGTGTAAGTGTGCATCACTGTGTGTGTGGGTCAGTGTGTACCACTGTGTGTGTGGGTGTGTGTGTAAGTGTGCATGACTGTGTGTGTGGGCCAGTGTGTACCACTGTGTGTCAGTGTGTATCACTGTGTGTGGGTCAGTGTGTATCATTGTGTGTGTGTGTGAGTGTGTGTGTGTGTGTGTGTGTGTGTGTGTGTCAGTGTGTGTGTGGGTCAGTGTGTTTCACTGTGTGTGTGTGTGTGTGTCAGTATGCATCACTTTGAGTGTGGGTCCGTGTGTATCACTGTGTGTGTGTGTGTCAGTGTGTATCACTGTGTGTGTGTGGATCAGTGTGTATCACTGTGTGTGTCAGTGTGTGTGCGTCAGTGTTTATCACTCTGTGTGTGAGTCAGTGTGTATCACTCTGTGTGTGTGTCAGTGTGTATCACTTTGTTTGGGTCAGTGTGTATCACTGTGTGTGTGTGTGTTTGTGTCAGTGTGTGTCACTGTGTGTGTGTGTGTCAGTGTGTATCACTGTGATTGTGTGGGTCAGTTTGCATCATTGTGTGTGTCTGGGTCAGTGTGTATCACTGTGTGTGTGTGGTCAGTGTGCATCACTGTGTGTGTGGGTCAGTGTGTACCACTGTGTTTGTCAGTGTGTATCACTGTGTGTGGGTCACTGTGTATCACTGTGTGTGTGTATGTGTGTTTCAGTGTTGTCACTGTGTGTGTGTGTGTGTGTGCGTGTGCGTGTGTGTGTGTGTGTCAGTGTGCATCACTGTGTGTGTGGGTCAGTGCGTACCACTGTGTGTGTCAGTGTGTATCACTGTGTGTGGCTCAGTGTGTATCACTGTGTGTGTGTGTGTGTCAGTGTGTGTGTGGGTCAGTGTGTATCACTGTGTGTGTGTGTCAGTGTGCATCACTGTGTGTGTGTGTGTGTTTGTGTCAGTGTGTGTCACTGTGCGCGTGTGTATGGGTCAGTGTGTGTCACTGTGTGTGTGTGTCAGTGTTGCCACTGTGTGTGTGTGTGTGTGTGTCAGTGTGTGTGTGGGTCAGTGTGTATCACTGTGTGTGTCTGTCAGTGTGCATCACTGTGTGTGTGGGTCAGTGTGTACCAATGTGTGTCAGTGTGTATCACTGTGTGTGGGTCAGTGTGTATCACTGTGTGTGTATGTGTTTGTGTCAGTGTGTGTCACTGTGTGTGTGTGTATGGGTCAGTGTGTATCACTGTGTGTGTGTGGGTCAGCGTGTATCACTGTGTGTATCTGTCAGTGTGCATCACTGTGTGTGGGTCAGTGTGCATCACTGTGTGTGTGTCATAGTGTCTCACTATGTGTGTGGGTCAGTGTGTTTCACTGTGTGTGTGTGTCAGTGTGTGTCACTGTATGTGTGTGTGTGTGTGTCAGTGTGTGTCGCTGTGTGTGGGTCAGTGTGCATCACTGTGTGTGAGGGGGTCAGTGTGTATCACTGTGTGTGTGTGGGTCATTGTGCATCACTGTGTGTGTGTGGGTCAGTGGGTATCACTGTGAGTGTGTTGGTCAGTGTGTATCACCGTGTGTGTGTGGGTCAGTGTGTATCACTGTGTGTGTGTGGGTCAGCGTGTATCACTGTGCGTGTGTGTGTGTGCGTCAGTAAGTGTCACTCTGTGTGTGGGTCAGTGTGTGTCGCTGTGTGTGTCTGTGTCATTGTGCATCACTGTGTGTGTAAGTCAGTGAGCATCACTGTGTGTGTGTGTATGTGTGAGTCACCGTGTGTGTGTGTGTGTGTGTGTGTGTGTGTTTGTGTGTGTGTGTGTGTGTGTGTGTGTGTGTGTAGGTGGGTGTGTGTCAGAGTGTATCCCTCTGTGTGTTTGTGGATCAATGTATGTCACTGTGTGTGTGTGTGGGTCAATGTCTAGTACTGTGTGCGTGTGGTTCAGTGTGTGTCACTGTGTGTGTGTAGGTCAGTGTGGATCACTGTGTGCGCGTGTCATTGTGTACCAATGTGTGTGTCTGGGTCAGTGTGTATCACTGTGTGTGTGTGTGTGGGTGTGTGTGTAAGTGTGCATCACTGTGTGTGTGGGTCAGTGTGTACCACTGTGTGTGTGGGTGTGTGTGTAAGTGTGCATGACTGTGTGTGTGGGCCAGTGTGTACCACTGTGTGTCAGTGTGTATCACTGTGTGTGGGTCAGTGTGTATCATTGTGTGTGTGTGTGTGTGTGTCACTGTGTGTGGGTCACTGTGTATCACTGTGTGTGTGTGTGTGTGTGTTTCAGTGTTGTCACTGTGTGTGTGTGCGCGTGTGTGTGTGTGTGTGTGTGTGCGTCAGTCTGCATCACTGTGTGTGTGGGTCAGTGTGTGCCACTGTGTGTCAGTGTGTATCACTGAGTGTGGGTCAGTGTGTATCACCGTGTGTGTGTGTGTGTCAGTGTGTGTGTGGGTCAGTGTGTATCACTGTGTGTGTCTGTCAGTGTGCATCACTGTGTGTGTGGGTCAGTGTGTACCACTGTGTGTCAGTGTGTATCACTGTGTGTGGGTCAGTGTGTATCACTGTGTGTGTGTGTGTGTGTGTGTGTTTGTGTCAGTGTGTGTCACTGTGTGTGTGTGTGTCAGTGTGTATCACTGTGAGTGTTTGGTCAGTGTGCATCATTGTGTTTGTCTGGGTCAGTGTGTATCACTGTGTGTGTCTGTGTGTCAGTGTGCATCACTGTGTGTGTGGGTCAGTGTGTCCCACTGTGTTTGTCAGTGTGTATCACTGTGTGTGGGTCACTGTGTATCACTGTGTGTGTGTGTGTGTTTCAGTGTTGTCACTGTGTGAGTGTGCGTGTGTGTGTGTGTGTCAGTGTGAATCACTGTGTGTGCGGGTCAGTGTGTACCACTGTGTGTGTCAGTGTGTATCACTGTGTGTGGCTCAGTGTGTATCACTGTGTGTGTGTGTGTGTCAGTGTGTGTGTGGGTCAGTGTGTATCACTGTGTGTTTGTGTCAGTGTGCATCACTGTGTGTGTGGGTCAGTGGGTACCACTGTGTGTGTCAGTGTGTATCACTGTGTGTGGGTCAGTGTGTATCACTGCGTGTGTGTGTGTTTGTGTCAGTGTGTGTCACTGTGTGTGTGTGTGTATGTGTCAGTGTGTGTCACTGTGTGTGTGTGTCAGTGTTGTCACTGTGTGTATGTGTGTCTGTGTGTGTGTGGGTCAGTGTGTACCACTGTGTGTCAGTGTGTATCACTGTGTGTGGGTCAGTGTGTATCACTGTGTGTGTCAGTGTGTATCACTGTGTGTGTCTGTCAGTGTGCACCACTGTGTGTGTGGATCAGTGTGTACCACTGTGTGTCAGTGTGTATCACTGTGTGTGGGTCAGTGTGTATCATTGTGTGTGTGTGTGTTTGTCAGTGTGTGTGTGGGTCAGTGTGTATCACTGTGTGTGTGTGTCAGTGCGCATCACTGTGTGTGTGGTCAGTGTGTACCACTGTGTGTGTCAGTGTGTATCACTGTGTGTGGGTCAGTGTGTACCACTGTGTGTGTCAGTGTGTATCACTGTGTGTGGGTCAGTGTGTATCACTGTGTGTCTGTGTGTTTGTGTCAATGTGTGTCACTGTGTGTGTGTGTCAGTGTGTATCACTGTTTGTGTGTGTGTGTGGTTCAGTGTTGTCACTGTGTGTGTGTGTGTGTGTGTGTCAGTGTGCATCACTGTGTGTGTGTGTGGGTCAGTGTGTACCACTGTGTGTCAGTGTGTATCACTGTGTGTGGGTCTGTGTGTATCACTGTGTGTGTGTGTGTGTGTGTGTCAGTGTGCGTGTGGGTCAGTGTGTATCACTGTGTGTGTGTGTCAGTGTGCATCACTTTGTGTGTGGGTCAGTGTGTACCACTGTGTTTGTGTGTGTGTGTGTGTCAGTGTGTGTGTGGGTCAGTGTCTATCACTGTGTGTGTGGGTCAGTGTGTACCACTGTGTGTGTCAGTGTGTATCACTGTGTGTGGGTCAGTTTTCATCACTATGTGTGTGTGTGTTTGTGTCAGTGTGTGTCACTGTGTGTGTGTGTGTATGGGTCAGTGTGTGTCACTGTGTGTGTGTGTCAGTGTTGTCACTGTGTGTGTGTGTGTGTCAGTATGTGTGTCGGTCAGTGTGTATCACTGTGTGTTTCTGTCAGTGTGCATCACTGTGTGTGTGGGTCAGTGTGTACCACTGTGTGTCAATGTGTATCACTGTGTGTGGGTCAGTGTGTATCACTGTGTGTGTCAGTGTGTATCACTGTGTGTGTCTGTCAGTGTGCATCACTGTGTGTGTGTGGGTCAGTGTGTACCACTGTGTGTCAGTGTGTATCACTGTGTGTGGGTCAGTGTGTATCATTGTGTGTGTGTGTGTTTGTCAGTGTGTGTGTGGGTCAGTGTGTATCACTGTGTGTGTGTGTCAGTGTGCATCACTGTGTGTGTGGGTCACGGTGTACCACTGTGTGTGTCAGTGTGTATCACTGTGTGTGGGTCAGTGTGTACCACTGTGTGTGTCAGTGTGTATCACTGTGTGTGGGTCAGTGTGTATCACTGTGTGTGTGTGTGTGTGTTTGTGTCAGTGTGTGTCACTGTGTGTGTCTGTCAGTGTGCATCACTGTGTGTGTGGGTCAGTGTGTACCACTGTGTGTCAGTGTGTATCACTGTGTGTGGGTCAGTGTGTATCACTGTGTGTGTGTGTGTGTTTGTGTCAGTGTGTGTCACTGTGTGTGTGTCAGTGTGTACCACTGTGAGTGTGTGGGTCAGTGTGCATCATTGTGTGTGTCTGGGTCAGTGTGTATCACTGTGTGTGTGTTTGTCAGCGTGCATCACGGTGTGTGTGGGTCAGTGTGTACCACTGTGTTTGTCAGTGTGTATCACTGTGTGTGGGTCACTGTGTCACTGTGTGTGTGTGCGCGTGTGTGTGTGTGTGTGTCAGTGTGCATCACTGTGTGTGTGGGTCTGTGTGTACCACTGTGTGTGTCAGTGTGTATCACTGTGTGTGGCTCAGTGTGTATCACTGTGTGTGTGTGTCAATGTGTGTGTGGGTCAGTGTGTATCACTGTGTGTGTGGGTCAGTGTGTACCACTGTGTGTGTCAGTGTGTATCACTGTGTGTGGGTCAGTGTGTATCACTGTGTGTGTGTGTGTGTGTGTGTGTTTGTGTCAGTGTGTGTCACTGTGTGTGTGTGTATGTGTCAGTGTGTGTCACTCTATGTGTGTGTCATTGTTGTCACTGTGTGTGTGTGTGTGTGTCAGTGTGTGTGTGGGTCAGTGTGTATCAATGTGTGTGTCTGTCAGTGTGCATCACTATGTGTGTGGGTCAGTGTGTACCACTGTGTGTCAGTGTGTATCACTGTGTGTGGGTCAGTGTGTATCACTGTGTGTGTCAGTGTGTATCACTGTGTGTGTCTGTCAGTGTGCATCACTGTGTGTGTGGGTCAGTGTGTACCACTGTGTGTCAGTGTGTATCACTGTGTGTGGGTCAGTGTGTATCATTGTGTGTGTGTGTTTGTCAGTGTGTGTGTGGGTCAGTGTGTATGACTGTGTGTGTGTGTCAGTGTGCATCACTGTGTGTGTGGGTCAGTGTGTACCACTGTGTGTGTCAGTGTGTATCACTGTGTGTGGGTCAGTGTGTACCACTGTGTGTGTCAGTGTGTATCACTGTGTGTGGGTCAGTGTGTATCACTGTGTGTGTCTGTGTGTCAGTGTGCATCACTGTGTGTGGGTCAGTGTGTACCACTGTGTTTGTCAGTGTGTATCACTGTGTGTGGGTCACTGTGTATCACTGTGTGTGTGTGTGTTTCAGTGTTGTCACTGTGTGTGTGTGCTCGCGTGTGTGTGTGTGTGTGTGTGTCAGTGTGCATCACTGTGTGTGTGGGTCAGTGTGTACCACTGTGTGTGTCAGTGTGTATCACTGTGTGTGGCTCAGTGTGTATCACTGTGTGTGTGTGTGTGTCAGTGTGTGTGTGGGTCAGTGTGTATCACTGTGTGTGTGTGTGTCAGTGTGCATCACTGTGTGTGTGGGTCAGTGGGTACCACTGTGTGTGTCAGTGTGTATCACTGTGTGTGGGTCAGTGTGTATCACTGTGTGTGTGTGTGTGTTTGTGTCAGTGTGTGTCACTGTGTGTGTGTGTGTATGTGTCAGTGTGTGTCACTGTGTGTGTGTGTCAGTGTTGTCACTGTGTGTGTGTGTGTCAGTGTGTGTGTGGGTCAGTGTGTACCACTGTGTGTCAGTGTGTATCACTGTGTGTGGGTCAGTGTGTATCACTGTGTGTGTCAGTGTGTATCACTGTGTGTGTCTGTCAGTGTGCACCACTGTGTGTGTGGATCAGTGTGTACCACTGTGTGTCAGTGTGTATCACTATGTGTGGGTCAGTGTGTATCATTGTGTGTGTGTGTGTTTGTCAGTGTGTGTGTGGGTCAGTGTGTATCACTGTGTGTGTGTGTCAGTGTGCATCACTGTGTGTGTGGTCAGTGTGTACCACTGTGTGTGTCAGTGTGTATCACTGTGTGTGGGTCAGTGTGTACCACTGTGTGTGTCAGTGTGTATCACTGTGTGTGGGTCAGTGTGTACCACTGTATGTGTCAGTGTGTATCACTGTGTGTGGGTCAGTGTGTATCACTGTGTGTCTGTGTGTTTGTGTCAGTGTGTGTCACTGTGTGTGTGTGTCAGTGTGTATCACTGTTTGTGTGTATGTGTGTTTCAGTGTTGTCACTGTGTGTGTGTGTGTGTGTCAGTGTGCATCACTGTGTGTGTGGGTCAGTGTGTACCACTGTGTGTCAGTGTGTATCACTGTGTGTGGGTCTGTGTGTATCACTGTGTGTGTGTGTGTGTGTCTCAGTGTGCGCGTGGGTCAGTGTGTATCACTGTGTGTGTGTGTCAGTGTGCATCACTTTGTGTGTGGGTCAGTGTGTACCACTGTGTTTGTGTGTGTGTGTGTGTCAGTGTGTGTGTGGGTCAGTGTCTATCACTGTGTGTGTGGGTCAGTGTGTACCACTGTGTGTGTCAGTGTGTATCACTGTGTGTGGGTCAGTTTTTATCACTATGTGTGTGTGTGTTTGTGTCATTGTGTGTCACTGTGTGTGTGTGTGTGTGTGTGTGTATGGGTCAGTGTGTGTCACTGTGTGTGTGTGTCAGTGTTGTCACTGTGTGTGTGTGTGTGTCAGTATGTGTGTCGGTCAGTGTGTATCACTGTGTGTTTCTGTCAGTGTGCATCACTGTGTGTGTGGGTCAGTGTGTACCAATGTGTGTCAATGTGTATCACTGTGTGTAGGTCAGTGTGTATCACTGTGTGTGTCAGTGTGTATCACTGTGTGTGTCTGTCAGTGTGCATCACTGTGTGTGTGTGGGTCAGTGTGTACCACTGTGTGTCAGTGTGTATCACTGTGTGTGGGTCAGTGTGTATCATTGTGTGTGTGTGTGTTTGTCAGTGTGTGTGTGGGTCAGTGTGTATCACTGTGTGTGTGTGTCAGTGTGCATCACTGTGTGTGTGGGTCACGGTGTACCACTGTGTGTGTCAGTGTGTATCACTGTGTGTGGGTCAGTGTGTACAACTGTGTGTGTCAGTGTGTATCACTGTGTGTGGGTCAGTGTGTATCACTGTGTGTGTGTGTGTTTGTGTCAGTGTGTGTCACTGTGTGTGTGTGTCAGTGTGTATCACTGTGTGTGTGTGTGTTTCAGTGTTGTCACTGTGTGTGTGTGTGTGTGTGTGTGTGTGTCAGTGTGCATCACTGTTTGTGTGGGTCAGTGTGTACCACTGTGTGTCAGTGTGTATCACTGTGTGTGGGTCTGTGAGTATCACTGTGTGTGTGTGTGTGTCAGTGTGCGTGTGGGTCAGTGTGTATCACTGTGTGTGTGTGTGTCAGTGTGCATCACTTTGTGTGTGGGTCAGTGTGTACCACTGTGTGTGTGTGTGTGTGTGTGTCAGTGTGTGTGTGTGGGTCAGTGTGTATCACTGTGTGTGTGTGTCAGTGTGCATCACTGTGTGTGTGGGTCAGTGTGTACCACCGTGTGTGTCAGTGTGTATCACTGTGTGTGGGTCAGTGTTTATCACTGTGTGTGTGTGTTTGTGTCAGTGTGTGTCACTGTGTGTGTGTGTATGGGTCAGTGTGTGTCACTGTGTGTGTGTGTCAGTGTTGTCACTGTGTGTGTGTGTGTGTGTCAGTGTGTGTGTCGGTCAGTGTGTATCACTGTGTGTGTCTGTCAGTGTGCATCACTGTGTGTGTGGGTCAGTGTGTACCACTGTGTGTCAGTGTGTTTCACTGTGTGTGCGTCAGTGTGTATCACTGTGTGTGTCAGTGTGTATCACTGTGTGTCTGTCAGTGTGCATCACTGTGTGTGTGGGTCAGTGTGTACCACTGTGTGTCAGTGTGTATCACTGTGTGTGGGTCAGTGTGTATCATTGTGTGTGTGTGTGTTTGTCAGTGTGTGTGTGGGTCAGTGTGTATCACTGTGTGTGTGTGTCAGTGTGCATCACTGTGTGTGTGGGTCAGTGTGTACCACTGTGTGTGTCAGTGTGTATCACTGTGTGTGGGTCAGTGTGTACCACTGTGTGTGTCAGTGTGTATCATTGTGTGTGGGTCAGTGTGTATCACTGTGTGTCTGTGTGTTTGTGTCAGTGTGTGTCACTGTGTGTGTGTCAGTGTGTATCACTGTGTGTGTGTGTTTCAGTGTTCTCACTGTGTGTGTGTGTGTGTGTCAGTGTGCATCACTGTGTGTGTGGGTCAGTGTGTACCACTGTGTGTCAGTGTGTATCACTGTGTGTGGGTCTGTGTGTATCACTGTGTGTGTGTGTGTGTCAGTGTGCGTGTGGGTCAGTGTGTTTCACTGTGTGTGTGTGTCAGTGTGCATCACTTTGTGTGTGGGTCAGTGTGTATCACTGTATTTGTCAGTGTGTATCACTGTGTGTGGGTCAGTGTGTATCAATGTGTGTGTGTGTGTGTGTGTGTGTGTGTGTGTGTGTTTCAGTGTTGTCACTGTGTGTGTGTGTGTGTGTGTGTCAGTGTGCATCACTGTGTGTGTGGGTCAGTGTGTACCACTGTGTGTCAGTGTGTATCACTGTGTGTGGGTCAGTGTGTATCACTGTGTGTGTGTGTGTTTGTCAGTGTGTGTGTGGGTCAGTGTGTATCACTGTGTGTGTGTGTCAGTGTGCATCACTGTGTGTGTCGGTCAGTGTGTACCACTGTGTGTGTCAGTGTGTATCACTGTGTGTGGGTCAGTGTGTATCACTGTGTGTGTGTGTTTGTGTCAGTCTGTGTCACTGTGTGTGTGTGTCAGTGTGTATCACTGTGAGTGTGTGGGTCAGTGCGCATCATTGTGTGTGTCTGGGTCAGTGTGTATCACTGTGTGTGTGTGTGTGTCAGTGTGTATCACTGTGTGTGGGTCAGTTTTTATCACTATGTGTGTGTGTGTTTGTGTCATTGTGTGTCACTGTGTGTGTGTGTGTGTGTGTATGGGTCAGTGTGTGTCACTCTGTGTGTGTGTCAGTGTTGTCACTGTGTGTGTGTGTGTGTCAGTATGTGTGTCGGTCAGTGTGTATCACTGTGTGTTTCTGTCAGTGTGCATCACTGTGTGTGTGGGTCAGTGTGTACCAATGTGTGTCAATGTGTATCACTGTGTGTAGGTCAGTGTGTGTCACTGTGTGTGTCAGTGTGTATCACTGTGTGTGTCTGTCAGTGTGCATCACTGTGTGTGTGTGGGTCAGTGTGTACCACTGTGTGTCAGTGTGTATCACTGTGTGTGGGTCAGTGTGTATCATTGTGTGTGTGTGTGTGTTTGTCAGTGTGTGTGTGGGTCAGTGTGTATCACTGTGTGTGTGTGTCAGTGTGCATCACTCTGTGTGTGGGTCACGGTGTACCACTGTGTGTGTCAGTGTGTATCACTGTGTGTGGGTCAGTGTGTACCACTGTGTGTGTCAGTGTGTATCACTGTGTGTGGGTCAGTGTGTATCACTGTGTGTGTGTGTGTTTGTGTCAGTGTGTGTCACTGTGTGTGTGTGTCAGTGTGTATCACTGTGTGTGTGTGTGTTTCAGTGTTGTCACTGTGTGTGTGTGTGTGTGTCAGTGTGCATCACTGTGTGTGTGGGTCAGTGTGTACCACTGTGTGTCAGTGTGTATCACTGTGTGTGGGTCTGTGAGTATCACTGTGTGTGTGTGTGTGTCAGTGAGCGTGTGGGTCAGTGTGTATCACTGTGTGTGTGTGTGTCAGTGTGCATCACTTTGTGTGTGGGTCAGTGTGTACCACTGTGTGTGTGTGTGTGTGTGTGTGTGTCAGTGTGTGTGTGTGGGTCAGTGTGTATCACTGTGTGTGTGTGTCCGTGTGCATCACTGTGTGTGTGGGTCAGTGTGTACCACCGTGTGTGTCAGTGTGTATCACTGTGTGTGGGTCAGTGTTTATCACTGTGTGTGTGTGTTTGTGTCAGTGTGTGTCACTGTGTGTGTGTGTATGGGTCAGTGTGTGTCTCTGTGTGTGTGTGTCAGTGTTGTCACTGTGTGTGTGTGTGTGTCAGTGTGTGTGTCGGTCAGTGTGTATCACTGTGTGTGTCTGTCAGTGTGCATCACTGTGTGTGTGGGTCAGTGTGTACCACTGTGTGTCAGTGTGTTTCACTGTGTGTGCGTCAGTGTGTATCACTGTGTGTGTCAGTGTGTATCACTGTGTGTCTGTCAGTGTGCATCACTGTGTGTGTGGGTCAGTGTGTACCACTGTGTGTCAGTGTGTATCACTGTGTGTGGGTCAGTGTGTATCATTGTGTGTGTGTGTGTTTGTCAGTGTGTGTGTGGGTCAGTGTGTATCACTGTGTGTGTGTGTCAGTGTGCATCACTGTGTGTGTGGGTCAGTGTGTACCACTGTGTGTGTCAGTGTGTATCACTGTGTGTGGGTCAGTGTGTACCACTGTGTGTGTCAGTGTGTATCATTGTGTGTGGGTCAGTGTGTATCACTGTGTGTCTGTGTGTTTGTGTCAGTGTGTGTCACTGTGTGTGTGTCAGTGTGTATCACTGTGTGTGTGTGTTTCAGTGTTCTCACTGTGTGTGTGTGTGTGTGTCAGTGTGCATCACTGTGTGTGTGGGTCAGTGTGTACCACTGTGTGTCAGTGTGTATCACTGTGTGTGGGTCTGTGTGTATCAATGTGTGTGTGTGTGTGTGTTTCAGTGTTGTCACTGTGTGTGTGTGTGTGTGTGTGTGTGTGTGTGTGTCAGTGTGCATCACTGTGTGTGTGGGTCAGTGTGTACCACTGTGTGTCAGTGTGTATCACTGTGTGTGGGTCAGTGTGTATCACTGTGTGTGTGTGTGTTTGTCAGTGTGTGTGTGGGTCAGTGTGTATCACTGTGTGTGTGTGTCAGTGTGCATCACTGTGTGTGTGGGTCAGTGTGTACCACTGTGTGTGTCAGTGTGTATCACTGTGTGTGGGTCAGTGTGTATCACTGTGTGTGTGTGTTTGTGTCAGTGTGTGTCACTGTGTGTGTGTGTGTCAGTGTGTATCACTGTGAGTGTGTGGGTCAGTGCGCATCATTGTGTGTGTCTGGGTCAGTGTGTATCACTGTGTGTGTGTGTGTGTCAGTGTGCATCACTGTGTATGTGGGTCAGTGTGTACCACTGTGTTTACCAGTGTGTTTCACTGTGTGTGGATCAGTGTGTATCACTGTGTGTGTCTGTCTGTGTGATTCAGTGTTGTCACTGTGTGTGTGTGTGTGTGTGTGTGTGTGTGTGTGTGTGTGTGTGTGTGTGTGTGTGTCAGTGTGCATCACTGTGTGTGTGGGTCAGTGTGTACCACTGTGTGTCAGTGTGTATCACTGTGTGTGGGTCAGTGTGTATCATTGTGTGTGTGTGTGTGTGTGTGTGTGTGTGTGTGTGTGTCAGTGTGTGTGTGGGTCAGTGTGTTTCACTGTGTGTGTGTGTCAGTATGCATCACTTTGAGTGTGGGTCAGTGTGTATCACTGTGTGTGTGTGTGTCAGTGTGTATCACTGTGTGTGTGTGGATCAGTGTGTATCACTGTGTGTGTCAGTGTGTGTGCGTCAGTGTTTATCACTCTGTGTGTGAGTCAGTGTGTATCACTCTGTGTGTGTGTCAGTGTGTATCACTGTGTGTGGGTCAGTGTGTATCACTGTGTGTGTGTGTGTTTGTGTCAGTGTGTGTCACTGTGTGTGTGTGTGTCAGTGTGTATCACTGTGAGTGTGTGGGTCAGTTTGCATCATTGTGTGTGTCTGGGTCAGTGTGTATCACTGTGTGTGTGTGGTCAGTGTGCATCACTGTGTGTGTGGGTCAGTGTGTACCACTGTGTTTGTCAGTGTGTATCACTGTGTGTGGGTCACTGTGTATCACTGTGTGTGTGTATGTGTGTTTCAGTGTTGTCACTGTGTGTGTGTGTGTGTGCGTGTGTGTGTGTGTGTGTGTGTCAGTGTGCATCACTGTGTGTGTGGGTCAGTGTGTACCACTGTGTGTGTCAGTGTGTATCACTGTGTGTGGCTCAGTGTGTATCACTGTGTGTGTGTGTGTGTCAGTGTGTGTGTGGGTCAGTGTGTATCACTGTGTGTGTGTGTCAGTGTGCATCACTGTGTGTGTGGGTCAGTGTGTACCACTGTGTGTGTCAGTGTGTATCACTGTGTGTGGGTCAGTGTGTATCACTGTGTGTGTGTGTGTGTTTGTGTCAGTGTGTGTCACTGTGCGCGTGTGTATGGGTCAGTGTGTGTCACTGTGTGTGTGTGTCAGTGTTGCCACTGTGTGTGTGTGTGTGTGTGTCAGTGTGTGTGTGGGTCAGTGTGTATCACTGTGTGTGTCTGTCAGTGTGCATTACTGTGTGTGTGGGTCAGTGTGTACCAATGTGTGTCAGTGTGTATCACTGTGTGTGGGTCAGTGTGTATCACTGTGTGTGTATGTGTTTGTGTCAGTGTGTGTCACTGTGTGTGTGTGTATGGGTCAGTGTGTATCACTGTGTGTGTGTGGGTCAGCGTGTATCACTGTGTGTATCTGTCAGTGTGCATCACTGTGTGTGGGTCAGTGTGCATCACTGTGTGTGTGTGTCGTAGTGTATCACTATGTGTGTGGGTCAGTGTGTTTCACTGTGTGTGTGTCAGTGTGTGTCACTGTATATGTGTGTGTGTGTGTGTATCAGTGTGTGTCGCTGTGTGTGGGTCAGTGTGCATCACTGTGTGTGAGGGGGTCAGTGTGTATCACTGTGTGTGTGTGGGTCATTGTGCATCACTGTGTGTGTGTGGGTCAGTGGGTATCACTGTGAGTGTGTTGGTCAGTGTGTATCACCGTGTGTGTGTGGGTCAGTGTGTATCACTGTGTGTGTGTGGGTCAGCGTGTATCACTGTGCGTGTGTGTGTGTGCGTCAGTAAGTGTCACTCTGTGTGTGGGTCAGTGTGTGTCGCTGTGTGTGTCTGTGTCATTGTGCATCACTGTGTGTGTAAGTCAGTGAGCATCACTGTGTGTGTGTGTGTGTGTCTGTGTGAGTCACCGTGTGTGTGTGTGTGTGTGTGTATGTGTGTGTGTGTGTGTGTGTGTAGGTGGGTGTGTGTCAGAGTGCATCCCTCTGTGTGTTTGTGGATCAATGTATGTCACTGTGTGTGTGTGTGGGTCAATGTCTAGTACTGTGTGCGTGTGGTTCAGTGTGTGTCACTGTGTGTGTGTAGGTCAGTGTGGATCACTGTGTGCGCGTGTCATTGTGTACCAATGTGTGTGTCTGGGTCAGTGTGTATCACTGTGTGTGTGTGTGTGTGTGGGTGTGTGTGTAAGTGTGCATCACTGTGTGTGTGGGTCAGTGTGTACCACTGTGTGTGTGGGTGTGTGTGTAAGTGTGCATGACTGTGTGTGTGGGCCAGTGTGTACCACTGTGTGTCAGTGTGTATCACTGTGTGTGGGTCAGTGTGTATCATTGTGTGTGTGTGTGTGTGTGTGTGTGTGTGTGTGTGTGTGTGTGTGTGTGTGTGTGTCAGTGTGTGTGTGGGTCAGTGTGTTTCACTGTGTGTGTGTGTGTCAGTATGCATCACTTTGAGTGTGGGTCAGTGTGTATCACTGTGTGTGTGTGTGTCAGTGTGTATCACTGTGTGTGTGTGGATCAGTGTGTATCACTGTGTGTGTCAGTGTGTGTGCGTCAGTGTTTATCACTCTGTGTGTGAGTCAGTGTGTATCACTCTGTGCGTGTGTCAGTGTGTATCACTTTGTTTGGGTCAGTGTGTATCACTGTGTGTGTGTGTGTTTGTGTCAGTGTGTGTCACTGTGTGTGTGTGTGTCAGTGTGTATCACTGTGAGTGTGTGGGTCAGTTTGCATCATTGTGTGTGTCTGGGTCAGTGTGTATCACTGTGTGTGTGTGGTCAGTGTGCATCACTGTGTGTGTGGGTCAGTGTGTACCACTGTGTTTGTCAGTGTGTATCACTGTGTGTGGGTCACTGTGTATCACTGTGTGTGTGTATGTGTGTTTCAGTGTTGTCACTGTGTGTGTGTGTGTGTGTGTGCGTGTGTGTGTGTGTGTGCGTGTGTCAGTGTGCATCACTGTGTGTGTGGGTCAGTGTGTACCACTGTGTGTGTCAGTGTGTATCACTGTGTGTGGCTCAGTGTGTATCACTGTGTGTGTGTGTGTGTGTGTGTGTCAGTGTGTGTGTGGGTCAGTGTGTATCACTGTGTGTGTGTGTCAGTGTGCATCACTGTGTGTGTGGGTCAGTGTGTACCACTGTGTGTGTCAGTGTGTATCACTGTGTGTGGGTCAGTGTGTATCACTGTGTGTGTGTGTGTGTTTGTGTCAGTGTGTGTCACTGTGCGCGTGTGTATGGGTCAGTGTGTGTCACTGTGTGTGTGTGTCAGTGTTGCCACTGTGTGTGTGTGTGTGTGTGTCAGTGTGTGTGTGGGTCAGTGTGTATCACTGTGTGTGTCTGTCAGTGTGCATCACTGTGTGTGTGGGTCAGTGTGTACCAATGTGTGTCAGTGTGTATCACTGTGTGTGGGTCAGTGTGTATCACTGTGTGTGTATGTGTTTGTGTCAGTGTGTGTCACTGTGTGTGTGTGTATGGGTCAGTGTGTATCACTGTGTGTGTGTGGGTCAGCGTGTATCACTGTGTGTATCTGTCAGTGTGCATCACTGTGTGTGGGTCAGTGTGCATCACTGTGTGTGTGTGTCATAGTGTCTCACTATGTGTGTGGGTCAGTGTGTTTCACTGTGTGTGTGTGTCAGTGTGTGTCACTGTATGTGTGTGTGTGTGTGTGTGTCAGTGTGTGTCGCTGTGTGTGGGTCAGTGTGTATCACTGTGTGTGTGTGGGTCATTGTGCATCACTGTGTGTGTGTGGGTCAGTGGGTATCACTGTGAGTGTGTTGGTCAGTGTGTATCACCGTGTGTGTGTGGGTCAGTGTGTATCACTGTGTGTGTGTGGGTCAGCGTGTATCACTGTGCGTGTGTGTGTGTGCGTCAGTAAGTGTCACTCTGTGTGTGGGTCAGTGTGTGTCGCTGTGTGTGTCTGTGTCATTGTGCATCACTGTGTGTGTAAGTCAGTGAGCATCACTGTGTGTGTGTGTGTGTCTGTGTGAGTCACCGTGTGTGTGTGTGTGTGTGTGTGTGTGTGTGTTTGTGTGTGTGTGTGTGTGTGTGTGTGTGTAGGTGGGTGTGTGTCAGAGTGTATCCCTCTGTGTGTTTGTGGATCAATGTATGTCACTGTGTGTGTGTGTGGGTCAATGTCTAGTACTGTGTGCGTGTGGTTCAGTGTGTCTCACTGTGTGTGTGTAGGTCAGTGTGGATCACTGTGTGCGCGTGTCATTGTGTACCAATGTGTGTGTCTGTGTCAGTGTGTATCACTGTGTGTGTGTGTGTGTGGGTGTGTGTGTAAGTGTGCATCACTGTGTGTGTGGGTCAGTGTGTACCACTGTGTGTGTGGGTGTGTGTGTAAGTGTGCATGACTGTGTGTGTGGGCCAGTGTGTCCCACTGTGTGTCAGTGTGTATCACTGTGTGTGGGTCAGTGTGTATCATTGTGTGTGTGTGTGTGTGTGTCACTGTGTGTGGGTCACTGTGTATCACTGTGTGTGTGTGTGTGTGTTTCAGTGTTGTCACTGTGTGTGTGTGCGCGCGTGTGTGTGTGTGTGTGTGTGTGTGTGTGTGTGCGTCAGTCTGCATCACTGTGTGTGTGTGTCAGTGTGTGCCACTGTGTGTCAGTGTGTATCACTGAGTGTGGGTCAGTGTGTATCACTGTGTGTGTGTGTGTGTCAGTGTGTGTGTGGGTCAGTGTGTATCACTGTGTGTGTCTGTCAGTGTGCATCACTGTGTGTGTGGGTCAGTGTGTACCACTGTGTGTCAGTGTGTATCACTGTGTGTGGGTCAGTGTGTATCACTGTGTGTGTGTGTGTGTGTGTGTGTGTGTTTGTGTCAGTGTGTGTCACTGTGTGTGTCAGTGTGTATCACTGTGAGTGTTTGGTCAGTGTGCATCATTGTGTGTGTCTGGGTCAGTGTGTATCACTGTGTGTGTCTGTGTGTCAGTGTGCATCACTGTGTGTGTGGGTCAGTGTGTACCACTGTGTTTGTCAGTGTGTATCACTGTGTGTGGGTCACTGTGTATCACTGTGTGTGTGTGTGTGTTTCAGTGTTGTCACTGTGTGTGTGTGCGTGTGTGTGTGTGTGTGTGTCAGTGTGAATCACTGTGTGTGCGGGTCAGTGTGTACCACTGTGTGTGTCAGTGTGTATCACTGTGTGTGGCTCAGTGTGTATCACTGTGTGTGTGTGTGTGTCAGTGTGTGTGTGGGTCAGTGTGTATCACTGTGTGTGTGTGTCAGTGTGCATCACTGTGTGTGTGGGTCAGAGGTACCACTGTGTGTGTCAGTGTGTATCACTGTGTGTGGGTCAGTGTGTATCACTGCGTGTGTGTGTGTTTGTGTCAGTGTGTGTCACTGTGTGTGTGTGTGTATGTGTCAGTGTGTGTCACTGTGTGTGTGTGTCAGTGTTGTCACTGTGTGTATGTGTGTCAGTGTGTGTGTGGGTCAGTGTGTACCACTGTGTGTCAGTGTGTATCACTGTGTGTGGGTCAGTGTGTATCACTGTGTGTGTCTGTCAGTGTGCACCACTGTGTGTGTGGATCAGTGTGTACCACTGTGTGTCAGTGTGTATCACTGTGTGTGGGTCAGTGTGTATCATTGTGTGTGTGTGTTTGTCAGTGTGTGTGTGGGTCAGTGTGTATCACTGTGTGTGTGTGTCAGTGTGCATCACTGTGTGTGTGGTCAGTGTGTACCACTGTGTGTGTCAGTGTGTATCACTGTGTGTGGGTCAGTGTGTATCACTGTGTGTCTGTGTGTTTGTGTCAATGTGTGTCACTGTGTGTGTGTGTCAGTGTGTATCACTGTTTGTGTGTGTGTGTGTTTCAGTGTTGTCACTGTGTGTGTGTGTGTGTGTCAGTGTGCATCACTGTGTGTGTGTGGGTCAGTGTGTACCACTGTGTGTCAGTGTGTATCACTGTGTGTGGGTCTGTGTGTATCACTGTGTGTGTGTGTGTGTGTGTGTGTGTGTGTCAGTGTGCGTGTGGGTCAGTGTGTATCACTGTGTGTGTGTGTCAGTGTGCATCACTTGGTGTGTGGGTCAGTGTGTACCTCTGTGTTTGTGTGTGTGTGTGTCAGTGTGTGTGTGGGTCAGTGTCTATCACTGTGTGTGTGGGTCAGTGTGTCCCACTGTGTGTGTCAGTGTGTGTCACTGTGTGTGGGTCAGTTTTTATCACTACGTGTGTGTGTGTTTGTGTCAGTGTGTGTCACTGTGTGTGTGTGTGTATGGGTCAGTGTGCATCACTGTGTGTGTGGGTCAGTGTGTACCACTGTGTGTCAATGTGTATCACTGTGTGTGGGTCAGTGTGTATCACTGTGTGTGTCAGTGTGTATCACTGTGTGTGTCTGTCAGTGTGCATCACTGTGTGTGTGTGGGTCAGTGTGTACCAATGTGTGTCAGTGTGTATCACTGTGTGTGTGTCAGTGTGTATCATTGTGTGTGTGTGTGTTTGTCAGTGTGTGTGCGGGTCAGTGTGTATCACTGTGTGTGTGTGTCAGTGTGCATCACTGTGTGTGTGGGTCACGGTGTACCACTGTGTGTGTCAGTGTGTATCACTGTGTGTGGGTCAGTGTGTACCACTGTGTGTGTCAGTGTGTATCACTGTGTGTGGGTCAGTGTGTATCACTGTGTGTGTGTGTGTGTTTGTGTCAGTGTGTGTCACTGTGTGTGTCTGTCAGTGTGCATCACTGTGTGTGTGGGTCACTGTGTACCACTGTGTGTCAGTGTGTATCACTGTGTGTGGGTCAGTGTGTATCACTGTGTGTGTGTGTGTGTTTGTGTCAGTGTGTGTCACTGTGTGTGTGTGTGTCAGTGTGTACCACTGTGAGTGTGTGGGTCAGTGTGCATCATTGTGTGTGTCTGGGTCAGTGTGTATCACTGTGCGTGTGTTTGTCAGCGTGCATCACTGTGTGTGTGGGTCAGTGTGTACCACTGTGTTTGTCAGTGTGTATCACTGTGTGTGGGTCACTGTGTATCACTGTGTGTGTGTGTGTGTTTCAGTGTTGTCACTGTGTGTGTGTGCGCGTGTGTGTGTGTGTGTGTGTGTGTGTGTCAGTGTGCATCACTGTGTGTGTGGGTCTGTGTGTACCACTGTGTGTGTCAGTGTGTATCACTGTGTGTGGCTCAGTGTGTATCACTGTGTGTGTGTGTGTGTCAATGTGTGTGTGGGTCAGTGTGTATCACTGTGTGTGTGGGTCAGTGTGTACCACTGTGTGTGTCAGTGTGTATCACTGTGTGTGGGTCAGTGTGTATCACTGTGTGTGTGTGTGTGTGTGTGTGTGTGTTTGTGTCAGTGTGTGTCACTGTGTGTGTGTGTATGTGTCAGTGTGTGTCACTCTATGTGTGTGTCATTGTTGTCACTGTGTGTGTGTGTGTGTGTGTCAGTGTGTGTGTGGGTCAGTGTGTATCAATGTGTGTGTCTGTCAGTGTGCATCACTATGTGTGTGGGTCAGTGTGTACCACTGTGTGTCAGTGTGTATCACTGTGTGTGGGTCAGTGTGTATCACTGTGTGTGTCAGTGTGTATCACTGTGTGTGTCTGCCAGTGTGCATCACTGTGTGTGTGGGTCAGTGTGTACCACTGTGTGTCAGTGTGTATGACTGTGTGTGGGTCAGTGTGTATCATTGTGTGTGTGTGTGTTTGTCAGTGTGTGTGTGGGTCAGTGTGTATGACTGTGTGTGTGTGTCAGTGTGCATCACTGTGTGTGTGGGTCAGTGTGTACCACTGTGTGTGTCAGTGTGTATCACTGTGTGTGGGTCAGTGTGTACCACTGTGTGTGTCAGTGTGTATCACTGTGTGTGGGTCAGTGTGTATCACTGTGTGTGTGTGTGTTTGTGTCAGTGTGTGTCACTGTGTGTGTGTGTCAGTGTGTATCACTGTGTGTGTGTGTGTGTTTCAGTGTTGTCACTGTGTGTGTGTGTGTGTGTGTCAGTGTGCATCACTGTGTGTGTGGGTCAGTGTGTACCACTGTGTGTCAGTGTGTATCACTGTGTGTGGGTCTGTGAGTATCACTGTGTGTGTGTGTGTGTGTCAGTGTGCGTGTGGGTCAGGGTGTATCACTGTGTGTGTGTGTGTCAGTGTGCATCACTTTGTGTGTGGGTCAGTGTGTACCACTGTGTGTGTGTGTGTGTGTGTGTGTGTGTGTGTGTCAGTGTGTGTGTGGGTCAGTGTGTATCACTGTGTGTGTGTGTCAGTGTGCATCACTGTGTGTGTGGGTCAGTGTGTACCACCGTGTGTGTCAGTGTGTATCACTGTGTGTGGGTCAGTGTTTATCACTGTGTGTGTGTGTGTTTGTGTCAGTGTGTGTCACTGTGTGTGTGTGTATGGGTCAGTGTGTGTCACTGTGTGTGTGTGTCAGTGTTGTCACTGTGTGTGTGTGTGTGTGTGTGTCAGTGTGTATGTCGGTCAGTGTGTATCACTGTGTGTGTCTGTCAGTGTGCATCACTGTGTGTGTGGGTCAGTGTGTACCACTGTGTGTCAGTGTGTTTCACTGTGTGTGCGTCAGTGTGTATCACTGTGTGTGTCAGTGTGTATCACTGTGTGTCTTTCAGTGTGCATCACTGTGTGTGTGGGTCAGTGTGTACCACTGTGTGTCAGTGTGTATCACTGTGTGTGGGTCAGTGTGTATCATTGTGTGTGTGTGTGTTTGTCAGTGTGTGTGTGGGTCAGTGTGTATCACTGTGTGTGTGTGTCAGTGTGCATCACTGTGTGTGTGGGTCAGTGTGTACCACTGTGTGTGTCAGTGTGTATCACTGTGTGTGGGTCAGTGTGTACCACTATGTGTGTCAGTGTGTATCACTGTGTGTGGGTCAGTGTGTATCACTGTGTGTGTGTGTGTTTGTGTCAGTGTGTGTCACTGTGTGTGTGTCAGTGTGTATCACTGTGTGTGTGTGTTTCAGTGTTCTCAGTGTGTGTGTGTGTGAGTGTGTGTGTGTGTGTGTGTGTCAGTGTGCATCACTGTGTGTGTGGGTCAGTGTGTACCACTGTGTGTCAGTGTGTATCACTGTGTGTGGGTCTGTGTGTATCACTGTGTGTGTGTGTGTGTCAGTGTGTTTCACTGTGTGCGTGTGTCAGTGTGCATCACTTTGTGTGTGGGTCAGTGTGTATCACTGTATTTGTCAGTGTGTATCACTGTGTGTTGTTCAGTGTGTATCAATGTGTGTGTGTGTGTGTGTGTGTGTGTGTTTCAGTGTTGTCACTGTGTGTGTGTGTGTGTGTGTGTGTGTCAGTGTGCATCACTGTGTGTGTGGGTCAGTGTGTACCACTGTGTCTCAGTGTGTATCACTGTGTGTGGGTCAGTGTGTATCACTGTGTGTGTGTGTGTTTGTCAGTGTGTGTGTGGGTCAGTGTGTATCACTGTCTGTGTGTGTCAGTGTGCATCACTGTGTGTGTGGGTCAGTGTGTACCACTGTGTGTGTCAGTGTGTATCACTGTGTGTGGGTCAGTGTGTATCACTGTGTGTGTGTGTGTTTGTGTCAGTGTGTGTCACTGTGTGTGTGTGTCAGTGTGTATCACTGTGAGTGTGTGGGTCAGTGTGCATCATTGTGTGTGTCTGGGTCAGTGTGTATCACTGTGTGTGTGTGTGTGTGTCAGTGTGCATCACTGTGTATGTGGGTCAGTGTGTACCACTGTGTTTACCAGTGTGTTTCACTGTGTGTGGGTCAGTGTGTATCACTGTGTGTGTCTGTGTGTGTGATTCAGTGTGTCACTGTGTGTGTGTGTGTGTGTGTGTGTGTGTGTGTGTGTGTGTGTGTGTGTCAGTGTGCATCACTGTGTGTGTGGGTCAGTGTGTACCACTGTGTGTCAGTGTGTATCACTGTGTGTGGGTCAGTGTGTATCATTGTGTGTGTGTGTGTGTGTGTGTGTGTGTGTGTGTGTGTGTCAGTGTGTGTGTGGGTCAGTGTGTTTCACTGTGTGTGTGTGTGTCAGTATGCATCAATTTGAGTGTGGGTCAGTGTGTATCACTGTGTGTGTGTGTGTGTCAGTGTGTATCACTGTGTGTGTGTGGATCAGTGTGTATCACTGTGTGTGTCAGTGTGTGTGCGTCAGTGTTTATCACTCTGTGTGTGAGTCAGTGTGTATCACTCTGTGTGTGTGTCAGTGTGTATCACTGTGTGTGGGTCAGTGTGTATCACTGTGTGTGTGTGTGTTTGTGTCAGTGTGTGTCACTGTGTGTATGTGTGTCAGTGTGTATCACTGTGAGTTTGTGGGTCAGTTTGCATCATTGTGTGTGTCTGGGTCAGTGTGTATCACTGTGTGTGTGTGGTCAGTGTGCATCACTGTGTGTGTGGGTCAGTGTGTACCACTGTGTTTGTCAGTGTGTATCACTGTGTGTGGGTCACTGTGTATCACTGTGTGTGTGTATGTGTGTTTCAGTGTTGTCATTGTGTGTGTGTGTGTGTGTGTGTGCGTGTGTGTGTGTGTGTGTCAGTGTGCATCACTGTGTGTGTGGGTCAGTGTGTACCACTGTGTGTGTCAGTGTGTATCACTGTGTGTGGCTCAGTGTGTATCACTGTGTGTGTGTGTGTGTGTGTGTGTGTGTGTGTGTGTCAGTGTGTGTGTGGGTCAGTGTCTATCACTGTGTGTGTGTGTCAGTGTGCATCACTGTGTGTGTGGGTCAGTGTGTACCACTGTGTGTGTCAGTGTGTATCACTGTGTGTGGGTCAGTGTGTATCACTGTGTGTGTGTGTGTGTTTGTGTCAGTGTGTGTCACTGTGCGCGTGTGTATGGGTCAGTGTGTGTCACTGTGTGTGTGTGTCAGTGTTGCCACTGTGTGTGTGTGTGTGTGTCAGTGTGTGTGTGGGTCAGTGTGTATCACTGTGTGTCTCTGTCAGTGTGCATCACTGTGTGTGTGGGTCAGTGTGTACCAATGTGTGTCAGTGTGTATCACTTTGTGTGGGTCAGTGTGTATCACTGTGTGTGTATGTGTTTGTGTCAGTGTGTGTCACTGTGTTTGTGTGTATGGGTCAGTGTGTATCACTGTGTGTGTGTGGGTCAGCGTGTATCACTGTGTGTATCTGTCAGTGTGCATCACTGTGTGTGGGTCAGTGTGCATCACTGTGTGTGTGTGTCATAGTGTATCACTATGTGTGTGGGTCAGTGTGTTTCACTGTGTGTGTGTGTGTGTGTCAGTGTGTGTCACTGTATGTGTGTGTGTGTGTGTGTCAGTGTGTGTCGCTGTGTGTGGGTCAGTGTGCATCACTGTGTGTGGGGGGGTCAGTGTGTATCACTGTGTGTGTGTGGGTCATTGTGCATCACTGTGTGTGTGTGGTTCAGTGGGTATCACTGTGAGTGTGTTGGTCAGTGTGTATCACCGTGTGTGTGTGGGTCACTGTGTATCACTGTGTGTGTGTGGGTCAGCGTGTATCACTGTGCGTGTGTGTGTGTGCGTCAGTAAGTGTCACTCTGTGTGTGGGTCAGTGTGTGTCGCTGTGTGTGTCTGTGTCATTGTGCATCACTGTGTGTGTAAGTCAGTGAGCATCACTGTGTGTGTGTGTGTGTCTGTGTGAGTCACCGTGTGTGTATGTGTGTGTGTGTGTGTGTGTGTTTGTGTGTGTGTGTGTGTGTGTGTGTGTGTGTAGGTGGGTGTGTGTCAGAGTGTATCCCTCTGTGTGTTTGTGGATCAATGTATGTCACTGTGTGTGTGTGTGGGTCAATGTCTAGTACTGTGTGCGTGTGGTTCAGTGTGTCTCACTGTGTGTGTGTAGGTCAGTGTGGATCACTGTGTGCGCGTGTCATTGTGTACCAATGTGCGTGTCTGTGTCAGTGTGTATCACTGTGTGTGTGTGTGTGGGTGTGTGTGTAAGTGTGCATCACTGTGTGTGTGGGTCAGTGTGTACCACTGTGTGTGTGGGTGTGTGTGTAAGTGTGCATGACTGTGTGTGTGGGCCAGTGTGTACCACTGTGTGTCAGTGTGTATCACTGTGTGTGGGTCAGTGTGTATCATTGTGTGTGTGAGTGTGTGTGTCACTGTGTGTGGGTCACTGTGTATCACTGTGTGTGTGTGTGTGTGTGTTTCAGTGTTGTCACTGTGTGTGTGTGCGCGCGTGTGTGTGTGTGTGTGTGTGTGTGTGTGTGTGTGTGTGTGTGTGTGTGTGTGTGTGTGTGTGTGTGTGCGTCAGTCTGCATCACTGTGTGTGTGTGTCAGTGTGTGCCACTGTGTGTCAGTGTGTATCACTGAGTGTGGGTCAGTGTGTATCACTGTGTGTGTGTGTGTGTCAGTGTGTGTGTGGGTCAGTGTGTATCACTGTGTGTGTCTGTCAGTGTGCATCACTGTGTGTGTGGGTCAGTGTGTACCACTGTGTGTCAGTGTGTATCACTGTGTGTGGGTCAGTGTGTATCACTGTGTGTGTGTGTGTGTGTGTGTGTGTGTGTGTGTGTTTGTGTCAGTGTGTGTCACTGTGTGTGTGTGTGTCAGTGTGTATCACTGTGAGTGTTTGGTCAGTGTGCATCATTGTGTGTGTCTGGGTCAGTGTGTATCACTGTGTGTGTCTGTGTGTCAGTGTGCATCACTGTGTGTGTGGGTCAGTGTGTACCACTGTGTTTGTCAGTGTGTATCACTGTGTGTGGGTCACTGTGTATCACTGTGTGTGTGTGTGTGTGTTTCAGTGTTGTCACTGTGTGTGTGTGCGTGTGTGTGTGTGTGTGTGTCAGTGTGAATCACTGTGTGTGCGGGTCAGTGTGTACCACTGTGTGTGTCAGTGTGTATCACTGTGTGTGGCTCAGTGTGTATCACTGTGTGTGTGTGTGTGTCAGTGTGTGTGTGGGTCAGTGTGTATCACTGTGTGTGTGTGTCAGTGTGCATCACTGTGTGTGTGGGTCAGAGGTACCACTGTGTGTGTCAGTGTGTATCACTGTGTGTGGGTCAGTGTGTATCACTGCGTGTGTGTGTGTTTGTGTCAGTGTGTGTCACTGTGTGTGTATGTGTCAGTGTGTGTCACTGTGTGTGTGTGTCAGTGTTGTCACTGTGTGTATGTGTGTCAGTGTGTGTGTGGGTCAGTGTGTACCACTGTGTGTCAGTGTGTATCACTGTGTGTGGGTCAGTGTGTATCACTGTGTGTGTCAGTGTGTATCACTGTGTGTGTCTGTCAGTGTGCACCACTGTGTGTGTGGATCAGTGTGTACCACTGTGTGTCAGTGTGTATCACTGTGTGTGGGTCAGTGTGTATCATTGTGTGTGTGTGTTTGTCAGTGTGTGTGTGGGTCAGTGTGTATCACTGTGTGTGTGTGTAAGTGTGCATCACTGTGTGTGTGGTCAGTGTGTACCACTGTGTGTGTCAGTGTGTATCACTGTGTGTGGGTCAGTGTGTATCACTGTGTGTCTGTGTGTTTGTGTCAATGTGTGTCACTGTGTGTGTGTGTCAGTGTGTATCACTGTTTGTGTGTGTGTGTGTTTCAGTGTTGTCACTGTGTGTGTGTGTGTGTGTCAGTGTGCATCACTGTGTGTGTGTGGGTCAGTGTGTACCACTGTGTGTCAGTGTGTATCACTGTGTGTGGGTCTGTGTGTATCACTGTGTGTGTGTGTGTGTGTGTGTGTGTGTGTGTCAGTGTGCGTGTGGGTCAGTGTGTATCACTGTGTGTGTGTGTCAGTGTGCATCACTTTGTGTGTGGGTCAGTGTGTACCTCTGTGTTTGTGTGTGTGTGTGTGTCAGTGTGTGTGTGGGTCAGTGTCTATCACTGTGTGTGTGGGTCAGTGTGTCCCACTGTGTGTGTCAGTGTGTGTCACTGTGTGTGGGTCAGTTTTTATCACTACGTGTGTGTGTGTTTGTGTCAGTGTGTGTCACTGTGTGTGTGTGTGTATGGGT
>NW_027591023.1:37500-42500 GCF_964213995.1 Mustelus asterias | reverse complement strand
GTCACTGTGTGTGTGTGTCAGTGTGTATCACTGTGTGTGTGTGTTTCAGTGTTCTCAGTGTGTGTGTGTGTGAGTGTGTGTGTGTGTGTGTGTGTCAGTGTGCATCACTGTGTGTGTGGGTCAGTGTGTACCACTGTGTGTCAGTGTGTATCACTGTGTGTGGGTCTGTGTGTATCACTGTGTGTGTGTGTGTGTCAGTGTGTTTCACTGTGTGCGTGTGTCAGTGTGCATCACTTTGTGTGTGGGTCAGTGTGTATCACTGTATTTGTCAGTGTGTATCACTGTGTGTTGTTCAGTGTGTATCAATGTGTGTGTGTGTGTGTGTGTGTGTGTGTTTCAGTGTTGTCACTGTGTGTGTGTGTGTGTGTGTGTCAGTGTGCATCACTGTGTGTGTGGGTCAGTGTGTACCACTGTGTCTCAGTGTGTATCACTGTGTGTGGGTCAGTGTGTATCACTGTGTGTGTGTGTGTTTGTCAGTGTGTGTGTGGGTCAGTGTGTATCACTGTGTGTGTGTGTCAGTGTGCATCACTGTGTGTGTGGGTCAGTGTGTACCACTGTGTGTGTCAGTGTGTATCACTGTGTGTGGGTCAGTGTGTATCACTGTGTGTGTGTGTGTGTTTGTGTCAGTGTGTGTCACTGTGTGTGTGTGTCAGTGTGTATCACTGTGAGTGTGTGGGTCAGTGTGCATCATTGTGTGTGTCTGGGTCAGTGTGTATCACTGTGTGTGTGTGTGTGTCAGTGTGCATCACTGTGTATGTGGGTCAGTGTGTACCACTGTGTTTACCAGTGTGTTTCACTGTGTGTGGGTCAGTGTGTATCACTGTGTGTGTCTGTGTGTGTGATTCAGTGTGTCACTGTGTGTGTGTGTGTGTGTGTGTGTGTGTGTGTGTGTGTGTGTGTGTGTGTCAGTGTGCATCACTGTGTGTGTGGGTCAGTGTGTACCACTGTGTGTCAGTGTGTATCACTGTGTGTGGGTCAGTGTGTATCATTGTGTGTGTGTGTGTGTGTGTGTGTGTGTGTGTGTGTGTGTGTGTCAGTGTGTGTGTGGGTCAGTGTGTTTCACTGTGTGTGTGTGTGTCAGTATGCATCAATTTGAGTGTGGGTCAGTGTGTATCACTGTGTGTGTGTGTGTGTCAGTGTGTATCACTGTGTGTGTGTGGATCAGTGTGTATCACTGTGTGTGTCAGTGTGTGTGCGTCAGTGTTTATCACTCTGTGTGTGAGTCAGTGTGTATCACTCTGTGTGTGTGTCAGTGTGTATCACTGTGTGTGGGTCAGTGTGTATCACTGTGTGTGTGTGTGTTTGTGTCAGTGTGTGTCACTGTGTGTATGTGTGTCAGTGTGTATCACTGTGAGTTTGTGGGTCAGTTTGCATCATTGTGTGTGTCTGGGTCAGTGTGTATCACTGTGTGTGTGTGGTCAGTGTGCATCACTGTGTGTGTGGGTCAGTGTGTACCACTGTGTTTGTCAGTGTGTATCACTGTGTGTGGGTCACTGTGTATCACTGTGTGTGTGTATGTGTGTTTCAGTGTTGTCATTGTGTGTGTGTGTGTGTGTGCGTGTGTGTGTGTGTGTGTCAGTGTGCATCACTGTGTGTGTGGGTCAGTGTGTACCACTGTGTGTGTCAGTGTGTATCACTGTGTGTGGCTCAGTGTGTATCACTGTGTGTGTGTGTGTGTGTGTGTGTGTGTGTGTGTGTGTGTGTGTCAGTGTGTGTGTGGGTCAGTGTCTATCACTGTGTGTGTGTGTCAGTGTGCATCACTGTGTGTGTGGGTCAGTGTGTACCACTGTGTGTGTCAGTGTGTATCACTGTGTGTGGGTCAGTGTGTATCACTGTGTGTGTGTGTGTGTTTGTGTCAGTGTGTGTCACTGTGCGCGTGTGTATGGGTCAGTGTGTGTCACTGTGTGTGTGTGTCAGTGTTGCCACTGTGTGTGTGTGTGTGTGTCAGTGTGTGTGTGGGTCAGTGTGTATCACTGTGTGTCTCTGTCAGTGTGCATCACTGTGTGTGTGGGTCAGTGTGTACCAATGTGTGTCAGTGTGTATCACTTTGTGTGGGTCAGTGTGTATCACTGTGTGTGTATGTGTTTGTGTCAGTGTGTGTCACTGTGTTTGTGTGTATGGGTCAGTGTGTATCACTGTGTGTGTGTGGGTCAGCGTGTATCACTGTGTGTATCTGTCAGTGTGCATCACTGTGTGTGGGTCAGTGTGCATCACTGTGTGTGTGTGTCATAGTGTATCACTATGTTTGTGGGTCAGTGTGTTTCACTGTGTGTGTGTGTGTGTGTCAGTGTGTGTCACTGTATGTGTGTGTGTGTGTGTGTCAGTGTGTGTCGCTGTGTGTGGGTCAGTGTGCATCACTGTGTGTGGGGGGGTCAGTGTGTATCACTGTGTGTGTGTGGGTCATTGTGCATCACTGTGTGTGTGTGGGTCAGTGGGTATCTCTGTGAGTGTGTGGGTCAGTGTGCATCACTGTGTGTGTGTGGGTCAGTGTGCATCACTCTGTGTGTGTGTCAGTGTGTATCACTGTGTGTGTGGGGGTCAGTGTATATCACTGTGTGTGTGTGTGTCAGTGTGTATCAGTGTGAGTGTTTGGTCAGTGTGCATCATTGTGTGTGTCTGGGTCAGTGTGTATCACTGTGTGTGTCTGTGTGTCAGTGTGCATCACTGTGTGTGTGGGTCACTGTGTATCACTGTGTGTGTGTGTGTGTGTTTCAGTGTTGTCACTGTGTGTGTGTGCGTGTGTGTGTGTGTGTGTCAGTGTGAATCACTGTGTGTGCGGGTCAGTGTGTACCACTGTGTGTGTCAGTGTGTATCACTGTGTGTGGCTCAGTGTGTATCACTGTGTGTGTGTGTGTGTCAGTGTGTGTGTGGGTCAGTGTGTATCACTGTGTGTGTGTGTCAGTGTGCATCACTGTGTGTGTGGGTCAGACGTACCACTGTGTGTGTCAGTGTGTCTCACTGTGTGTGGGTCAGTGTGTATCACTGCGTGTGTGTGTGTTTGTGTCAGTGTGTGTCACTGTGTGTGTGTGTGTATGTGTCAGTGTGTGTCACTGTGTGTGTGTGTCAGTGTTGTCACTGTGTGTATGTGTGTCAGTGTGTGTGTGGGTCAGTGTGTACCACTGTGTGTCAGTGTGTATCACTGTGTGTGGGTCAGTGTGTATCACTGTGTGTGTCAGTGTGTATCACTGTGTGTGTCTGTCAGTGTGCACCACTGTGTGTGTGGATCAGTGTGTACCACTGTGTGTCAGTGTGTATCACTGTGTGTGGGTCAGTGTGTATCATTGTGTGTGTGTGTGTTTGTCAGTGTGTGTGTGGGTCAGTGTGTATCACTGTGTGTGTGTGTCAGTGTGCATCACTGTGTGTGTGGTCAGTGTGTACCACTGTGTGTGTCAGTGTGTATCACTGTGTGTGGGTCAGTGTGTACCACTGTGTGTGTCAGTGTGTATCACTGTGTGTGGGTCAGTGTGTACCACTGTGTGTGTCAGTGTGTATCACTGTGTGTGGGTCAGTGTGTATCACTGTGTGTCTGTGTGTTTGTGTCAATGTGTGTCACTGTGTGTGTGTGTCAGTGTGTATCACTGTTTGTGTGTGTGTGTGTTTCAGTGTTGTCACTGTGTGTGTGTGTGTGTGGGTCAGTGTGTATCACTGTGTGTGTGTGTGTGTTTGTGTCAGTGTGTGTCACTGTGCGCGTGTGTATGGGTCAGTGTGTGTCACTGTGTGTGTGTGTCAGTGTTGCCACTGTGTGTGTGTGTGTGTGTCAGTGTGTGTGTGGGTCAGTGTGTATCACTGTGTGTGTCTGTCAGTGTGCATCACTGTGTGTGTGGGTCAGTGTGTACCAATGTGTGTCAGTGTGTATCACTTTGTGTGGGTCAGTGTGTATCACTGTGTGTGTATGTGTTTGTGTCAGTGTGTGTCACTGTGTTTGTGTGTATGGGTCAGTGTGTATCACTGTGTGTGTGTGGGTCAGCGTGTATCACTGTGTGTATCTGTCAGTGTGCATCACTGTGTGTGGGTCAGTGTGCATCACTGTGTGTGTGTGTCATAGTGTATCACTATGTGTGTGGGTCAGTGTGTTTCACTGTGTGTGTGTGTGTGTGTCAGTGTGTGTCACTGTATGTGTGTGTGTGTGTGTGTGTCAGTGTGTGTCGCTGTGTGTGGGTCAGTGTGCATCACTGTGTGTGGGGGGGTCAGTGTGTATCACTGTGTGTGTGTGGGTCATTGTGCATCACTGTGTGTGTGTGGGTCAGTGGGTATCTCTGTGAGTGTGTGGGTCAGTGTGCATCACTGTGTGTGTGTGGGTCAGTGTGCATCACTCTGTGTGTGTGTCAGTGTGTATCACTGTGTGTGTGGGGGTCAGTGTATATCACTGTGTGTGTGTGTGTCAGTGTGTATCACTGTGAGTGTTTGGTCAGTGTGCATCATTGTGTGTGTCTGGGTCAGTGTGTATCACTGTGTGTGTCTGTGTGTCAGTGTGCATCACTGTGTGTGTGGGTCACTGTGTATCACTGTGTGTGTGTGTGTGTGTTTCAGTGTTGTCACTGTGTGTGTGTGCGTGTGTGTGTGTGTGTGTGTCAGTGTGAATCACTGTGTGTGCGGGTCAGTGTGTACCACTGTGTGTGTCAGTGTGTATCACTGTGTGTGGCTCAGTGTGTATCACTGTGTGTGTGTGTGTGTCAGTGTGTGTGTGGGTCAGTGTGTATCACTGTGTGTGTGTGTCAGTGTGCATCACTGTGTGTGTGGGTCAGAGGTACCACTGTGTGTGTCAGTGTGTCTCACTGTGTGTGGGTCAGTGTGTATCACTGCGTGTGTGTGTGTTTGTGTCAGTGTGTGTCACTGTGTGTGTGTGTGTATGTGTCAGTGTGTGTCACTGTGTGTGTGTGTCAGTGTTGTCACTGTGTGTATGTGTGTCAGTGTGTGTGTGGGTCAGTGTGTACCACTGTGTGTCAGTGTGTATCACTGTGTGTGGGTCAGTGTGTATCACTGTGTGTGTCAGTGTGTAT
>NW_027591023.1:0-32500 GCF_964213995.1 Mustelus asterias | reverse complement strand
CACTGTGTGTGGGTCACTGTGTATCACTGTGTGTGTGTATGTGTGTTTCAGTGTTGTCATTGTGTGTGTGTGTGTGTGTGCGTGTGTGTGTGTGTGTGTCAGTGTGCATCACTGTGTGTGTGGGTCAGTGTGTACCACTGTGTGTGTCAGTGTGTATCACTGTGTGTGGCTCAGTGTGTATCACTGTGTGTGTGTGTGTGTGTGTGTGTGTGTGTGTCAGTGTGTGTGTGGGTCAGTGTCTATCACTGTGTGTGTGTGTCAGTGTGCATCACTGTGTGTGTGGGTCAGTGTGTACCACTGTGTGTGTCAGTGTGTATCACTGTGTGTGGGTCAGTGTGTATCACTGTGTGTGTGTGTGTGTTTGTGTCAGTGTGTGTCACTGTGCGCGTGTGTATGGGTCAGTGTGTGTCACTGTGTGTGTGTGTCAGTGTTGCCACTGTGTGTGTGTGTGTGTGTCAGTGTGTGTGTGGGTCAGTGTGTATCACTGTGTGTCTCTGTCAGTGTGCATCACTGTGTGTGTGGGTCAGTGTGTACCAATGTGTGTCAGTGTGTATCACTTTGTGTGGGTCAGTGTGTATCACTGTGTGTGTATGTGTTTGTGTCAGTGTGTGTCACTGTGTTTGTGTGTATGGGTCAGTGTGTATCACTGTGTGTGTGTGGGTCAGCGTGTATCACTGTGTGTATCTGTCAGTGTGCATCACTGTGTGTGGGTCAGTGTGCATCACTGTGTGTGTGTGTCATAGTGTATCACTATGTGTGTGGATCAGTGTGTTTCACTGTGTGTGTGTGTGTGTGTCAGTGTGTGTCACTGTATGTGTGTGTGTGTGTGTGTGTCAGTGTGTGTCGCTGTGTGTGGGTCAGTGTGCATCACTGTGTGTGGGGGGGTCAGTGTGTATCACTGTGTGTGTGTGGGTCATTGTGCATCACTGTGTGTGTGTGGGTCAGTGGGTATCTCTGTGAGTGTGTGGGTCAGTGTGCATCACTGTGTGTGTGTGGGTCAGTGTGCATCACTCTGTGTGTGTGTCAGTGTGTATCACTGTGTGTGTGGGGGTCAGTGTATATCACTGTGTGTGTGTGTCAGTGTGTACCACTGTGTGTGTGTGTGTCAGTGTGTATCACTGCGTGTGTGTGTGTGTTAATGTGTATCACCGTGTGTGTGGTTCAGTGTGTATCACTGTGTGTGTCAGTGTGTTTCGCAGTGTGTGGGGGTCAGTGTGTGCCACAGAATGTGTGTGGGTCAGTGTGTGTGTGTGAGTCAGTGGGTGTCACTGTGTGTGTGTGCGTCAGTGTGTATCACTGTGTGTGTGTGTGTGTGTGGGACTGTGTGTGTGTCTGTGTGTCACTGTGTGTGTGTGGGCCAGTGTGTATCACTGAGTTTGTCTGTGTGTCAGTGTGTCTCACTCTGTGTGTGTGGGTCAGTGTGTGTCGCTGTGTGTGTGTGTCAGTATGCATCACTGTGAGTGTGGGTCAGTGTGTATCACTGTGTGTGTGTGTGTGTCAGTGTGTATCACGCTTGTGTGTGTGGATCAGTGTGTATCACTGTGTGTGTCAGTGTGTGTGCGTCAGTGTTTATCACTCTGTGTGTGAGTCAGTGTGTATCACTCTGTGTGTGGGTCAGTGTGTATCACTGTGTGTTTGTGAGGGTCAGTGTGTATCACTGTGAGTGTGTGGGCAAGTGTGTATCATTGTGTGGGTGTGGGGGTCAGTGTGTATCACTGTGTGTGTGGGGGTCAGTGTATATCGCTGTGTGTGTGTGTGTCAGTGTGTATCACTGTGCCTGTGTGTCTCAGTGTATATCACTGTGTGTGTGTGTCTCAGTGTGCATCACTGCGTGTGTGTGTGTGTGTCAATGTGTATTGCTGTGTGTGTGGTTCAGTGTGTATCACTGTGTGTGTCAGTGTGTTTCACTGAGTGTGTGGGTCAGTGTGTGCCAGTGGGTGTGTGTGGGTCAGTGTGTATCACTGTGTGTGTGTGAGTCAGTGGGTGTCACTGTGTGTGTGTGTGAGGCAGTGTGTATCATTGTGTGTGTGTGAGTCAGTGGGTGTCACTGTGTGTGTGGGTCAGTGTGTATCACTGTGTATGTGTGGGTCAGTGTGTATCACTGTGTGTGTGTGTGTGTGTGTGTGTCAGTAAGTGTCACTCTGTGTGTGGGTCAGTGTGTGTCGCTGTGTGTGTCTGTGTCAGTGTGCATCACTGTGTGTGTAAGTCAGTGAGCATCACTGTGTGTGTGTGTGTGTGTGTGTGTGTCTGTGTGAGTCACCGTGTGTGTGTGTGTGTGTGTGTAGGTGGGTGTGTGTCAGAGTGTATCCCTCCGTGTGTTTGTGGATCAATGTATGTCACTGTGTGTGTGTGTGGGTCAATGTCTAGTACTGTGTGCGTGTGGTTCAGTGTGTGTCACTGTGTGTGTGTAGGTCAGTGTGGATCACTGTGTGCGCGTGTCATTGTGTACCAATGTGTGTCTCTGGGTCAGTGTGTATCACTGTGTGTGTGTGGGTCAGAGTGTCTCACTTTGCGTGCATGTATCAGTGTGTGTGAATCTATCAGTGTCCACGTGTGGGTCAGTGTGTTTCACTGTGTGTGTGTGTGTGTGTGTGTGGGTGTGTGGGTGTCACTGTGTGTGTGTGCGTCAGTGTGTATCGCTGTGTGTGTTTGTGTGGTTCAGTGTGTGGCACTGTGTGTGTGTGACAGTGTGTATCACTGTGTCTGTGGGTCAGAGTGTATCACTGTGTGTTTGTGGGTCAGTGTGTGTCTGTGTGTGTGTGTGTGTGTGTGTGTGTCAGTGTGTATCACTGTGTATATGGGGGTCAGTTTGTATCACTGTGAGTGTGTGGGTCAGTGTGTATCACTGTGTGGGTGTGGGGGTCAGTGTGTATCACTGTGTGTGTGTCTCAGTGTGTATCACTGCGTGTGTGTGTGTGTGTGCGTGTCAATGTGTATCGCTGTGTGTGTGGTTCAGTGTGTATCACTGTGTGTGTCAGTGTGTTTCACTGTGTGTGTGGGTCAGTGTGTGCCACTGGGTGTGTGTGGGTCAGTTTTTATCACTGTGTGTGTGTGAGTCAGTGGGTGTCACTGTGTGTGTGTGGGTCAGTGTGTATCACTGCGTGTGTGTGTGTGTGCGTGTCAATGTGTATCGCTGTGTGTGTGGTTCAGTGTGTATCACTGTGTGTGTCAGTGTGTTTCACTGTGTGTGTGGGTCAGTGTGTGACACTGGGTGTGTCTGGGTCAGTTTGTATCACTGTGTGTGTGTGAGTCAGTGGGTGTCACTGTGTGTGTGTGGGTCAGTGTGTATCACTGTGTGTGTGTGAGTCAGTGGGTGTCACTGTGTGTGTGTGGGTCAGTGTGTGTCGCTGTGTGTGTCTGTGTCAGTGTGCATCACTGTGTGTGTTTGTATCTGTGTGTGTCACCGTGTGTGTGTGTGTGTTTGTGTGTGTGTGTGTGACTGTGTGGGTGGGTGTGTGTCTCAATGTATCACTGTGTGTGTGTGGATCAATGTATGTCACTGTGTGTGTGTGTGGGTCAATGTCTAGTACTGTGTGCGTGTGGTTCAGTGTGTGTCACTGTGTGTGTGTAGGTCAATGTGTATCACTGTGTGCGCGTGTCATTGTGTACCAGTGTGTGTGTCTGGGTCAGTGTGTATCACTGTGTGTGTGTGGGTCAGAGTGTCTCACTTTGTGTGCATGTATCAGTGTGTGTGAGTCTATCAGTGTCCACGTGTGGGTCAGTGTGTTTCACTGTGTGTGTGTGTGGGTGTGTGTGTGTCACTATGTGTGTGTGCGTCAGTGTGTATCACTGTGTGTGTTTGTGTGGTTCAGTGTGTGTCACTGTGTGTTTGATACAGTGTGTATCACTGTGTGTGTGGGCCAGAGTGTATTACTGTGTGTGTGTGGTCAGTGTGTGTCTGTGTGTGTGTGTGTGTGTGTGTCAGTGTGTATCACTGTGTATATGGGGGTCAGTTTGTATCACTGTGAGTGTGTGTCAGTGTGTGTTACTGTGTGTGTGTGTCTGTGGGTCAGTGTGTGGCATTGTGTGTGTGTGTGTCAGTGTGTGTGTGTGGGTCAGTGTGTATCACTGTGTGTGTCAGTGTGTATCACTGTGTGTGTGGGTCAGTGTGTATCACTGCGTGTGTGTGTTTGTGTCAGTGTGTGTCACTGTGTGTGTGTGGGTCTGTGTGTGACCCTGTGTGTGTGTGTGTCAGTGTGTATCACTGTCTTTGTGTGGGTCAGTGTGATACACACTGAGACACACACACACAGTGAAGCACACTGACACACACTGATATACACTGACCCCCACACACACAGTGATACACAGTGACTCCCACACCCACACAGTGATACACTGACCCACACACAGAGTGATACACACTGACGCACACACACACAGTGATGCCCACTGACCCACACACTCACAGTGATACACACTGACCCACACACACACAGTGATACTCGCCGAGCCACACACAGAGTTATACACACTGACCCACACACACACAGTGATGCACACTGACCCACACACTCACAGTGATACACACTGACCCACACACACACACAGTGATCCACGCTGACCCACACACAGAGTGATACACACTGACGCACACACACACACACTGATACACATAGTGATACACACTGACCCCCCCCCACACACACACAGCGACACACACTGACCCACACACACAGAGTGACACACAGACACACAACCTCCCTAAAGCTACTGTCTATAAACTCCTCATTCTCCCGAATTAGATGGAGGTCATCAAGCTCCTGCTCCAGTTCCAAAGAACAAAGAACAAAGAACAATACAGCACAGGAACAGGCCCTTCGGCCCTCCAAGCCCGCGCCGCTCCCCGGTCCAGGATTGAATCCTGAATCCAGGATCCCCGCCCAATTTTCCAGCCTATCTACATCCTAATATCCTATCCACCGAGCTGTCCCTCACAGCTACGATGCTTTGTTCATCACAACCTATTAACTCACCCCCACCCCCCCATTCCAGACCATGTGATCTCCAGGAAGAGGCCAAAACCCAGAGTGAAAATCCCAGGGCCAATATGGGGAAAAAAAAATCTGGGAATTTCCTCTCCGACCCCCTGAGGCGATCGAAACGAGTCCAGGAAATCACACTGGCCCTGATCGGAAAATGCTTCCCAACCCTATTCATTTCCACTTCCACGAACACCATATGAATTCCCTGCCCCCGAGACAGGTTCCCAACTATCCGCAGTCTCGCTCTGTACTGGCACCAGCAAGATGATCATAGAATGAAGCCTTGAAACGAGAAACAAAGAACAATTAGCCCGCGCCGCTCCCTGGTCCAAACTAGACCACTCTTTTGTATCCCTCCATTCCCACTCCGTTCATATAGCTGTCTAGATAAGTCTTAAACTTTTCCAGTGTGTCCGCCTCCACCACCTTGCCCGGCAACACATTCCAGGCCCCCACGACACTCTGTGTAAAATATGTCCTTCTGATATCCGTGTTAAACCTCCCCCCCTTCACCTTGAACCTATGACCCCTCGTGAACGTATCCATTCCTTCCTTCAAACCCCCCACCACCCTTCCTCCCTGTTCACAGAAAGACATAAACCATTTCGTTGAAGCAGAAAATGTTTTATTGTTTATGGTGGTAAAGTTAGAAAATATATTTTATTCCAATTTTTTGAAAAGTTGAGGTAATTACGTTGAGATAAATGTGAACATCGTTAAGGTGTTATCGTTATCCAATATTTTCCATTAGACTTAAAATTGTTAAAATTATTTATTGCAAAATGAAACATCAAAACGCAACATTGAAATATGAGAACACGAATTGTGTAATGTAAATACAGAAGGCAAAAATATTAAACATCAACATATCGGAATAAAAATTAAAATGGAACATGCATAAAAGGAGAGGGTTATTGAGGTAGGGGTCGCAGTATTGCAGGTAGAGGAGAGGGACCCAAAATCTTGCTGTATCGTCCCTGGGCCCTTCCCCATCCACGAGGCCTTTCTTCCTGCATCGCTGATGGAGCCGAATCTTGCCCAGCGGTAACTGTCCCTAAATGGGGAGGCTCCGGTACAGAGTGTGCAGCATCAGGTGTCACCACTTCCTTTATTATCTGCTGAAGAACTCATGCTGCTCTCTGAGCAGCTCATTCCGCTACAACAGCAACTCATTCATGGTGTTACATGAATAGGGTGTGGGTGGGATTCTTGTCAGCACAGGGTTGACCTGACCTGCTACGATGCCCGTGGCGGGTAGAATGGGAAAATACACCCCTATGATTCTATGACTTTAAATAATGCTTTCGCAAATTTGTAACAACAAAAATATTTGTTTATTTATACAAATTCAATAATACTCATGTTCAATAATTAAAATAAAATTAATTGTGCCAGTTTCAGTGAGCCAATAACAGTAGAATTGGCTACTTAAAAATAGCAAAAAACATGACATTGAAATTCAAATACATACCATTTACAAAGGCAAGGTCCCGTTTTCAATGCAAAACTGCTGTCAGGCGTCTGTACCTAAGCGGGCGTTCCCAGGCCTGCCCCGTCATAAGGGGGCGTGGTTATCAATCTCTTGCGACACGCTGGAGTCAGGCCACACGGCTTCCCTGTGGGCCCAGGGCTGCTGCACACTCGGCTGCTCAGGAAACGTAAATTTGTTTAGTTTTATTGTTGGCGGACCATACTTTCCCGCCTGCGATCGGAATTCACGGGCCAATAACACGTGGTCTCAAACTATTCCCGGCTCTCCGTTCATCGTAACCTTTGTTTTGAAAGATTCTGAGGAAGAGTCCTTACTGCGCTAGCAGTTTTTACGCCAAACCATGTTTCCCTTTTCAAATCACATCCTGCCACTAAATTTCAGAAATCTATATAATCTCTACGGTGCCGAAAGAAGGCTGGCAGCCCATCGATTGTGTACCGACTGTCTGAAAGAGCATGTTACCCAGGAGAAACACAAGCTTCACTTCCCGCCCTATGGCAGGAAACAGGAACACCCGAAGAAAGAACAAAGAACAAAGAACAAAGAACAGTACAGCACAGGAAACAGGCCCTTCGGCCCTCCAAGCCTGTGCCGCTCCTTGGTCCAACTAGACCAATCGTTTGTATCCCTCCATTCCCAGGCTGCTCATGTGACTATCCAGGTAAGTCTTAAACGATGTCAGCGTGCCTGCCTCCACCACCCTACTTGGCAGCGCATTCCAGGCCCCCACCACCCTCTGTGTAAAAAACGTCCCTCTGATGTCTGAGTTATACTTCGCCCCTCTCAGCTTGAGCCCGTGACCCCTCGTGATCGTCACCTCCGACCTGGGAAAAAGCTTCCCACTGTTCACCCTATCTATACCCTTCATAATCTTGTATACCTCTATTCGATCTCCTCTCATTCTCCGTCTTTCCAAGGAGAACAACCCCAGTCTACCCAATCTCTCCTCATAGCTAAGACCTCCATAGCAGGGAACATCCTGGTAAACCTTCTCTGCACTCTCTCCAACGCCTCCACGTCCTTCTGGTAGTGCGGCGACCAGAACTGAACGCAGTATTCCAAATGTGGCCTAACCAGCGTTCTATAAAGCTGCATCATCAGACTCCAGCTTTTATACTCTATCCCCCGTCCTATAAAGGCAAGCATACCATATGCCTTTTTCACCACCTTCTCCACCTGTGTTGCCACCTTCAAGGATTTGTGGACTTGCACACCTAGGTCCCTCTGTGTTTCTATACTCCTGATGACTCTGCCATTTATTGTATAACTCCTCCCTACATTATTTCTTCCAAAATGCATCACTTCGCATTCATCCGGAAGCTACAGAGATGCGGGAGAACCTGCAAACGCCACACAGACTGTCACCCAATGCCAGAATTGAGCCTCATTCCTTGCCCTGAGATGACAACGAACTAATCTAATAATGAGCCATGGAGAAATGTTATATTCCAATAAAATGTCTGCAAAAGAAAAAAGCAAATTCTCCTGTTTAATTCGAAACAGCAACATTTTTTCGTCCATCGACGATTTCATGCGAATTCATGCTTTTGTCTGGACCTGGGATTTTTAAAAGTAAATTTTACATCTAATTTCGGCCGATCTGCCACCTTCACATGGTCGATTCCCAACGCTGTTATTCACTTCCCGGTGTTACCTGTCTCCATTTCTGGTGCCCATTACATGCCCAACGATTTTCACAGCTAGAGTGAGTGCAGCCTTTCACACCCCATGACCTGTAAGGACTCAATCCCATTTTAACAATTATTCAGATCCATCACACATGTTCCGATGTTGCCGCTTTTCAAATTGGCGCTGCTGATGTGTCTTCCTTCTTCCGTATATACGTTTCCAACCCATTGTGGTGGACAGAGCTCTCAACCGTATCCATCGCACCTCCTGAACAACTGCTCTCACTCTTGCCACCCCCCTGAACCAGGATGATGCACGTTTTTAACCTCGTCCTCGTTTTTAATCTCATCAAGTTCATATTCAAAGGATCATCCTCTGCCACATCTGCCAACTCACGTTCATTGACTCAGATAAACACATATTTCTGTCAATTCCGAACCCCCTCCACCCCCCCCCCCCCGCGCCTTTTGTCAGCATTCCGCAGGATCCATTGCATCCGGGATATCATAGCTCATTCTTCCATCATACCCGTCACCTCACTCCCTAACCTTGATACCTTCACGTGCAATCTGAGAAGGTGCAACATCAGCCTTTTTACCTGCTCACGTCTCACCGGGGGTGTGAAACATGGATGGAATGGTTGGGATTACAAGGCTTCCGCTGATTTGCAGATTTGGGTCCAAGTTCTCTACTTGTAGAATCATAAGAGCTGGAAAGAATTCTGGAAATTCTCATCACCATTCTGCGGAATTTCTGATGCAGACAAATTTGTTGAAATTGCCATGGGAATTCATGATTTTGGTGCATGATCCCCACTGCCTGGGACTCTGCTGGAATATGACTGTTGCAATGGCTCAGAACATGTGTGCCGCTCGGTCGGCTGTGAAGTGAGGACTGTACGTGGAAATTGTGGGTTTTTGTGACCTTGCATGAGAGCTAAGACAGAACATGCTTTGAGTGACAGCCAGTATGTCCCCTTGAGGATTGCAACAGACAGCTCCCAGGTTGTTAGAATTCATGCGGCCAATTACCCTGCAGTCGCAACTGTCGAATCATCAATCTTAATCCAAGACTTTGGAAGGTTCGGACTTTCCCAGTCATAATTACAAATTTTATAGACAGTTCTAATTTCTGGCCTGGCCCAACGGACTCGTGCATTTCCCCTTCCATCCGATGATACTACATCAAAACTCTGACCAACCCTCAAATATCTGGTAAACTCGCAAAAGCCCGAGCACCACGCGAAAATCTGGCTCCCTGTCAAATAGCTGCGAACCCCTGGGTCCACCTACCCACAACATCTCACACCAAACTCTACCCAGGCTAACGCACAAATACCCGACCAGCTCCTGAGAACTGAATGCCTTCCAAACGACAGCAGCCCATCCAGTGACCAAGGAAATAACAAACCCAAGTACCCTGTACCATCTGCCTGAATTAATGTGCTCAACTCTCCACAAGAATCCTGCATCTCCCTCTTTAATAAAGCCTTATCCTACTCTCCTGTTGTCCTTCCAGGTAGAGAGAAACTGGTTATAGAGTCATAGATTCAGAGAGGTTTACAGCATGGAGACAGGTCCTTCGGCCCTACTTGTCCATGACGTCCTTTTTTTTAACCCCTAAGCTAGTCACAATTGCCCGCATTTGGCCCATATCCCTCTATGCCAATCTTACCCATGTAACTGCCTAAACGCTTTTTAAAAGACAAAATTGTACCCGCCTCTGAAAATGTTCCATGGCTTCCGTTCCCCCGAAGCTGCTGCCATGTCTGTGAAGGGCTCTGAAAGCTGCTGTGATATTCAATTCGCAAAATGCTCGTAGAATCGGCTAATAAAATGTAATTTCTGAACCTGGCACTTAAAAGTAGTTTCAAGCAAACTCTTTAGCCTCTCCTTCGATATTCCGGTCCAACACGTTTAATCTGCAACTTTCTGTTGATGCATTGTAGCAAAATGAAATAAAAAGAAACCCAGCACAACTGAACATTTCATCAAAAATAGAGAAAAGTGAATTTGCCAACTCTGCATGGGGTATATTATCACTGCTGTATCGATACGTACTGCAAGTGCACAGTTTTTTAAAGTTTATTTATTAGCGTCAACAATATTCTTACATTAACAAGGCAACGAACTTTCTGTGAAAATCATCCAGTCGCCACACTCCCGCGCCTGCTCGGGTACACTTGGGGAGAATTTAGCATGGCCAGTGCACCTAACTAGCACGTCTTTCGGACTGTGGGAGGAAACTGGAGCACCCGGAAGAAAACCACGCAGACACGGGGAGAGCGTGCAGACTCATAGAAATCATAGAAACCCGACAGTGCAGAAGGAGGCCATTCGGCCCATCGAGTCTGCACCGACCACAATCCCACCCAGGCCCTACCCCCACATATTTACCCGCTAATCCCTCTAACCTACGCATCTCAGGGGCAATTTTAACCTGGCCAATCAACCTAACCCGCACATCTTTGGACTGTGGGAGGAAACCGGAGCACCCGGAGGAAACCCACGCAAACACGAGGAGAATGTGCAAACTCCACACAGACAGTGACCCAAGCCGGGAATCGAACTCGGGACCCTGGAGCTGTGAAGCAGCAGTGCTAACCACTGTGCTACCGTGCCGCCCCTGGGAATCGAACATTGTCCTCTCACCCTCATTTTTATCACTCCCAATGCACTGCTGGAGGTTTGATTACGTTGAAGGTCAATATTTTTAAAAACTAAGTTGGAAAAATTCGATTTATATTGCTGAATTCGTCTCTGTGAGCTATCCAAGCACAACCGTTATTCTGAAAGAACATACCGACCCAACAATAATCACGACAACATTGTTTGCAAACTTAGAGATCCGCTGAGCTGCTTCTGTACAATGCCATTGAACAAACCATCAAAGCATGTTACACAACCGGTTACTCACTGAAAGCAGTGGGACATAGTGACCCAGGAATGGGATGGAGTGACTATTGGAAATGGGATGGAGTGATTGAGTGTTGTGGGATGCTGTGTCGGAGTGGAGTGAAATTTACTGACTGAAGTGAGTGGGATACAGTGACCTATGATTAGGATGTAGTGACTCAGTGTTGTGTGATTCAGAGGATGAGGGATTTGCGATTTGGTTGTCGAGAGGAGTAGGATTTAGACATTAAGTCGAATGTGATTTAGTGACTAGGAAAATGGGATGCAGTTACTGAGGGGAGTTGGATATAGTGACGCTGAAAAGTGGAATGCAGTGGCTGAGGGGGCGAACATGTGGAGACTGAGTGGAGTGGGATGTAGAGTCTGAGGGGAGTGAGATTTAGTGGTTGAGGAGAATGCGAACAGTCACTGAGGTGTAGGACATATCAATTGATTGGAATGGTGTGCAGTGACTTAGGAGTGGTGTACTGACTGTGAGAATGATTGTATATTGATTATCCAAAGTTTAGTACAGTGACTTATCAGAGTGAAGTGAATTGATTGAAGGGACTGGGATTCATAGTCCAACGAGAGTGGGATGTTATCACTGCATCTAGTAGGTTACAGTGGTCATGAGAGTGGGCTTAATGATTATGGAAGTGGAATACACTAACTTGGGAGCATGGGTTGTATTGATTGAGGGGAGAGGGCAATGCCTTGACTGAAGCTCATTTTATTAACTGGCTGGAGTGCAAGCACTCAGTGAGGTGGGTGAGAAGCAGTCGCTTAGGTGAGTGGGCTGTGGTGATTATGACAAGTGGAATATAGTGATTTTGGGGAGAACAATTTAAAGTGTATTTATTAGTCACAAGTAGACATATATTAACAATGCAATTAAGTTACTGTGGAAATCCCCTAGTCGCTACACTCCGGCGCTTCTGGTACACTGAGGAACAAGTAAGCATGGCCACTTCACCAAACCAACACATCATCGGACTGTGGGAGGAAACCGGAATACATGGAGGAAATCCACGCAGACACAGGGAGAACGTGCGAACTCCGGGAATCGAACCCGGGCCCCTGGCGGTGTGAGGCAGCAGTGCTAACTACTGTGCCACCGTGCCGCCCATGAACAATGCAGTAATTGAGGGGATTGGGATGCATTGTCTGTAATGAACGTATTGTATGGCAGAACTGGTTCAAGGGGTTGAATTGCCTACTGCTCCTTTTTGGCATGTTCTTTGTGACTGAGCATAGTGGTTTAAAGTTATTCAGGCGAGAGGGACTGTTCTTAGTGACTGAGTTCAGCGGGTTGAAGTGAATGCAGTGAATGGGCTGCAGAGACTGATTTAAGAAGTGGCGACTGAAACGAGTGTAATCTAGTTATTGTGGAAAGTGGGATGCAGTGACTGGGAGAAGTGGGATGCAGTAACGGAGAGAAATTGAATATAGTGACTGAGGGGAGTAGAATGTCGCGACTGAGAAAAATGGGTTGAAGTGACTGAAGTCACTCACACTGATGCATTAAACTAAATTAGTTGTTCCATGCATCATTGTCATGATTTTATTGTTACTGCCGGATGTACAATTCATTGCACAATATTAACCCTGCTCTATTTAAAAACATTCTGTATTCAGGTCCCAACCCAGAGCTCACTGACCCTTGTGTTGATCACACAGTCTTGTTCCAGGCCTGGAGGAGCATCGATTGTACTCAGAATGAGTCTTCTGGCCAGATCAAGTGTATCAGAATCTGGACTTTGGATGATGCAGATTTAAAAGGTAACGTGACGTGTATAACCCAATTAAGCTAGTTTAACTGAAGAGGAACAATTTCAATTCAACTCGGAGAGCAAGGGAGAGGAGATGTGGACAGCTTCATGCTCCTGTACGAGAAATCCAGAGTATGTGCTTATAGTCTGGAGACACCTGTTGGAATGTAAATTCAGAAATGCAGTTGGAGTATGAAGTTATTGTCATTACTGGTAATGAAGGCAAGTAATGGCCTGTGGTCACATTTAGAGATGAATGTTCTCTCAGTGTGCCACACTTACCTTGTTTTTTTGCTCTGTGGCTGCCCCCATCTTACTGCTACCTCCCTTGTTTACTGATCACTCCCCCTCCATCGCCCCTACACCCCCAAGTCCACTACCACACACAATCGGTGTGCCCGCTCACTGTTTCATATAGCTTTTGAACTGTCCCTGTCCATATGCCAAGCCCCCTCTGCATGTCCAGTCCCCTCTCCGCTATCTCAGTGCCCTCTTAAAATTCTCACTCTGCTTTGCGACCATTCCTTGCCCCACTTACACTCGGTGCAATGCCCATAATCTCTACCCGACTGACATATCTGCGACCCCTCATCCCCACCCCGTTTCCATTTGGGATTTAGTGGTTTATCTTCTCTACTGGGACCAGTAAAAGCAGTTCTCCCCCAGGACTGCTCCTTTTCTACTTTCCTGTAATCTCTATGCCTTTGCAAAACAGTCGCTGATCGCTCTCTCTTCCCATTTCTCCTTCAGTATCTCCTGATGTTCTGTGCCATTTCCATTGTGCACTTCACCCTGTCCACTTTATGTTGTTGACGCCTTCATGTCTCCTCTCGCTCGGAGACATCAATCCTTCCCTTTTAACGTTGGACGTCTCCGAGTTCCTATCCCGCCTTGACTATTCACTGCACATTCGGCTCTTGGGACCAGGGCATCTCCTCATTTCCTGCTCTATTCTACGCTATGAACTGCTGCTGGTTCCATCTCAATTTATGGCATTTCGAAGTATCTTCTCTTTGCCCACATTCCCTTTGGAACCTGTCGATGGCTCACCTACTTTTGGGCATTCTGTCCCATAACTGGCCCAGTACAATTTTTCAAAGTCACCACTGAGTTAGCAGAGTGGCGGGGCGAGTGGGGGGGGGGGGGGGGGAGGGAGGGTGGCAGCGGGGAGGAAGGGGGAGTGGGGATAATATTACTGATACAGTATAATGAGAATGCATGTGAGGTTATGCGCTTTGAACAAAGAACAAATAACAAAATTACAACACAGGATCAGTCCCTTCGGCCTTCCGAGCCTGCACTGACCATGCTGCCCGACTGAACTAAAACACCCTACCATTCCAGGGACCGTATCCCTCTATTCCCATCCCATTCATGTATTTGCCAAGACGCCACTTAAAAGTCCCTATCGTATCTGTTTCCACTACCTCCTCAGGTGGCGTGGTTCAGACACCCACCACACTGTGTTAAAAAAAACTTGCCTCCTACATCTCTCTAAACCCGTACATTGAACTTAAACCTATGTAATTGACTCTTCTACCCGAGGAAAAAGCTCCTGACTATCTATTCTATACATGCTCCGAATAATCTTGTAGACTTCTATCAGGTAGCCCCTCAACCTCCGTCGTTTCAGTGAGAACAAACCAAGTTACTCCAATTTCTCCTCATAGGTAATGCCCTCCATACGAGGCAACATCCTGATAAATATTTTATGTACCCTCTCCAAAGCCTCCACATCCTTCTGATAGTGTGGCAACCAGAGTTGAACACTGTATCCCAAGTGTGGTGTAACTAAGGTTTTATAAATCTGCAACATGACTTGCCAATTTTTAAACTTAATGCTCCAGCCAATGAAGGCCAATAAACTATATGCCTTCTTTACTATATTTTCCACCTGTGTTGCCACTTCCATTGACCTGTGTACCTGTACACCCAGATACCTCTGCCTAGCAATCATTTTAAGGGTTCTGCCATTTACTGTATATTTCCCATCTGTATTAGACCTTCCAAAATGCATTAGCTCACATTTATCTGGAATAAACTCCATCTGTCATCCCTCCACCCAAGTGTTCAAACGATTTATGTCCGCCTGTATCTTCTGACGGTCCTCATCGCTATCTGCAATTCCACCAAAATTTGTGTCATCTGCAAACTAATCAATCAAACCAGTTACATTTACATCCATGCCATTTGTATATATATTACAAACAGGAAAGGTCCCTGAACTGATCCATGAGAAACACCATTAGTTAAATTCCTCTATTCAGAAACGCACATTTTCACTGCCACTCTCTGCCTTATTGAGCCAGTTCTGTGTCCATCTTGCCAGCTCACCTCTAATCCCGTGCGACATCACCCTATGTACGAGTCTACCATGAGGGACCTTGTCAAAGTTCTTACTGAAGTCAACGTAGACAACATCCACTGCCCTATCCTCATCAATTGTGGGAGGCAAGGGATGAGATTGCAGAGCCTTTGGCGTTGATCTTTGGGTCCTCGCTGTCCACGGGGATGGTGCCAGAGGACTGGAGAATGGCGAATGTTGTTCCTCTGTTTAAGAAAGGGAATAGAAATGACCCTGGTAATTATAGACCGGTTAGTCTTACTTCGGTGGTTGGTAAATTGATGGAAAGGGTCCTTAGGGATGGGATTTACGACCATTTAGAAAGACGCGGATTAATCCGAGAAAGTCAGCACGGATTCGTGAAGGGCAAGTCGTGCCTCACAAATTTGATATAATTTTTTGAGGAGGTAACGAAGTGTGTTGATGAAGGTAGGGCAGTTGATGTCATATACATGGATTTTAGTAAGGCGTTTGATAAGGTCCCCCATGGTCGGCTTATGATGAAAGTGAGGAGGTGTGGGATAGAGGGAAAGTTGGCCGATTGGATAGGTAACTGGCTGTCTGACCGAAGACAGAGGGTGGTGGTCGATGGAAAATTTTCGGATTGGAGGCAGGTTGCTAGCGGAGTGCCGCAGGGATCAGTGCTTGGTCCTCTGCTCTTTGTGATTTTTATTAATGACTTAGAGGAGGGGGCTGAAGGGTGGATCAGTAAATTCGCTGATGACACCAAGATTGGTGGAGTAGTGGATGAGGTGGAGGGCTGTTGTAGGCTGCAAAGAGACATAGATAGGATGCAAAGCTGGGCTGAAAAATGGCAAATGGAGTATAACCCTGATAAATGTGAGGTGATTCATTTTGGTAGGACAAATTTAAATGTGGATTACAGGGTCAAAGGTAGGGTTCTGAAGACTGTGGAGGAACAGAGAGATCTTGGGGTCCATATCCACAGATCTCTAAAGGTTGCCAGTCAAGTGGATAGAGCTGTGAAGAAGGCCTATAGTGTGTTAGCTTTTATTAACAGGGGGTTGGAGTTTAAGAGCCGTGGGGTTATGCTGCAACTGTACAGGACCTTGGTGAGACCACATTTGGAATATTGTGTGCAGTTCTGGTCACCTCACTATAAGAAGGATGTGGAAGCGCTGGAAAGAGTGCAGAGGAGATTTACCAGGATGCTGCCCGGTTTGGAGGGTAGGTCATATGAGGAAAGGTTGAGGGAGCTAGGGCTGTTCTCTCTGGGGCGGAGGAGGCTGAGGGGAGACTTAATAGAGGTGTATAAAATGATGAAGGGGATAGATAGAGTGAACGTTCAAAGACTATTTCCTCGGGTGGATGGAGCTATTACAAGGGGGCATAACTATAGGGTTCGTGGTGGGAGATACAGGACGGATATCAGAGGTAGGTTCTTTACGCAGAGAGTGGTTGGGGTGTGGAATGGACTGCCTGCAGTGATAGTGGAGTCAGACACTTTAGAAACATTTAAGCGGTTATTGGATAGGCACATGGAGCACACCAGGATGATAGGGAGTGGGATAGCTTGATCTTGGTTTCAGATAAAGCTCGGCACAACATCGTGGGCCGAAGGGTCTGTTCTGTGCTGTACTGTTCTATGTTCTATGTTTAATCATCTTCATCACTTCCCCGAAAAACTCGATCATGTTACTGACCTGCCCTTCACAAAACCATGCTGCCTCCCGCTATTACGTCCACTTACTTCCAACTCGGAATAAATGCTGTCTCGAAGAAGCCTCAACAGTAATTTCCCTACCACTGAGGTAAGGCCCACCGGCCTCTAATTCCCTGGATCATCCTAGCTATCCTTCTCAAACAAGGAAGCAAGATTGGCTATTCTCCAAATCTCTGGGACATCCTCTGTAGTAAGAAGTTTAACAACACCAGGTTAAAGTCCAACAGGTTTATTTGTTAGCAAAAGCCACACAAGCTTTCGGAGCTCCAAGCCCCTTCTTCAGGTGAGTGGGAATTCTGTTCACAACCAGGGCATATAAAGACACAAACTCAATTTACATGAATAATGGTTGGAATGCGAATACTTACAGCTAATCAACAGAACAGACTGAAATAGTGAATTCTAACTTTCTATGCTATAGCTTTGCATCTGCTCAGTGAGATATAAGGAACAAGGAAAGAGCAAACTGCATTTCCGAGGCTCTGATCCTGTGCAATGCTGCGCTAGTGTTCCTTTCGTTCGAGGAATGTCGGTTTGAGAGGAAATGTTATCACTGTTGTCCAACTGAAATTTCCTTTGGATATGGGGTGCTGAGAATTCATTAGCCGCTGTAATGCATGGGTTTGTGGTTTGTCATGTGTGTTTCTGTGAGTGTATGGCTGCATGTTGTGTGCATTTAAGAGAGATTCTGTGTTTCTCTCTGTAAGTCTCTCTGTGTGTCAGTACATGGGTAAGAGTGTTCAAGTGTGTGAATTTGTGAGTGTTTGGGTGTCAGTTTCTGCCTGTGTGTCTGGGAATATATGCAGATGTATTATCTTGGAAACAGGAATTACAGAGTGCATCAGAGTTTACCCACTCCCATTCTGAATGGGATTAGTGTCTCAAAGGCGCACGAGATGTACACATCACAGTCTGAAATCATCCCCAACTACAATCTCCAGACAATATTTCCCTTGGAGAATGAGGGATCAGAGTTCATGTACAGTGTCTGGTGATAAAAGGTGAATTATCAGGGTTATACTCCATTTGCCATTTTTCAGCCCAGCTTTGCATCCTATATGTCTCTTTGCAGCCTACAACAGCCCTCCACCTCATCCACTACTCCACCAATCTTGGTGTCACCAGCTAGGATCCCTGCTACAAACTTCAATCCCTGTCAATATTGTTCAATATTCACGCTGCAGTAACCGGTTCTCAGATGCAGACATGGGAGTTTCTCAACTTGTGGGAGGCTCACAAAGAGCAGCGCCTGCAGTAGCTGTGAGCCGCCAGCAGATGATGGCACTGTATCACTGTCATCAATAGATAGTTAAAGCAATGCTGAGGAGAGGCTGGTGGAGCCTTTCATTCATTCACAGAGACAGAGAGGAAACTCTGACAAGATTGACCAATCTGCCCTCTGCTGGGTACGGTCAGAATCACACACACACTGTTCTCTCTTTGAGGCATTATCCTTGCTGCTCCCTTTTGAAAGGAGGTTGAAGACTCTGTTGCTGAGTACACTGACAACACATTGCTGCTTAAACAATGGTTTGCAGCAATCTTTCCTTCAATGTGGAGACTAAAACTGCAACAGTTTTCGAGCTGGGGATCTCAACCAAACCAGGTAAGCAGGGAAATCACTGCCAGGTTGGAGGGGCTAATGGAATAGGGAGGGAGAGGGGCAGGAATGAAGGGTTTGGAAGAGGCTGTCGATGATCTTCACAATTCAGGATTTCACTGTAACCGGTGGAGCAGCAATGTTCATAGATTGAAATGTTCACACTGTCACTCTCAGTCCCGGTCTGGATTCCCACAGCGACTCCAGCTGTCTCTTTCCATTTGGACTGAACCGATTAAACTCCAGCCTGAAACAGAGTAAAGATGAAACAGGAAATAAACAGATTGAACAACAGAGTAAATAACAGGAGACTGGAGTTAATGGGACAAATCTTCTGGTCTCTGGATGGCCAGAGAACCAGACATACATCTGAAGATGAGCATCAGAACCCTCTGGATGTCCTGACGCACTGATCCACTTGGGAATTGTCCCAGAGGTATTAACTAATATTGGGGAATTCCCCTGCTGCAGTTAGAGCCAGAGATCTGGGCAGATCCACAAAATTTACCTGGATAATTATTCATGTAATGTTAGACAGCTCACCACCTGGGCTAATACCTGAACAGCAGAACAGAGTCCCCCAATCACTTCCCACTGATCCCCATAATCCACCTCCCACAATCTGACTAGACCCACGCCCCCCAACTCACCCCTACCTCCTCTACAGCCCGACTACCTCCCACTAGCCTTTGAACACATCTGACTAAGCCTCCAAACTTGACTTCACCCTGACCCAACCTCTCCTGACTTGACATAGAAAGGTAGGAGCAGCAGGAGGTCATTTGGCCCTTCGAGCCTGCTCCACCATTCATCGCAATCATGGCTGATCGTCCAACTCAGTAGTCTAATCCAGCATTCTCCCAATAACCTTTGATCGTGTTCGCCCCAAGCGCTGTATCGAGCTGACACTTGAATACATCCTTGACTAAGCGTCTGACTTATCAGAGACGGGTGAGATCCTACATAAATATTACTCATCTGTATTCACTGTTGAGGAAAGCTTGGATGTTAGGGAACTTGGGGAAATAAATCGTGATATCATGATGTGTTTATATATTACAGAGAACGAGGTGCTGGAAGTCTTAAAGCGCATCAAGGTAGATAAATCCCCGGGACCTGATAACGTGTATCCCAGGACATTGTGGGAGGCTGGGGAGGAAATTGTGGGTCCCCTAGCAGAGATATTTGAATCATCGATATTCACAGGTGAGGTGCCTGAAGATTGGAGGGTGGCAAATGTTGTGCCTTTGTTTGAAAAGGGCTGCAGGGAGAGGCCTGGGAACTACAAGCCGCTGAGCAGCACATCTGTAGTGGGTACGTTGTTCGAAGGTATTTTGAGAGACAGGATCTACAGGCATTTAGAGATGCAAGGACTGATTAGGAACAACTAGCATGGCTTTGTGAGTGCAAAATCATGTCTCACAAATTTGATTGAGTTTGTTGAAGAGGTAACTAAGAAGGTAGATTAGGGCAGTGCAGTTGATGTTGTCTGCATGGACTTTAGTAAGGCCTTTGACAAGGTACCACATGGTAGGTTGTTGCAAAAGGTTAAACCTCATGGGACCCAGGGTGAGGTAGCCAAATGGATAAAAAATTGGCTTGATAACAGAAGACAGAGGGTGGTTGTAGAGGGGTGTTTTTCAAACTGGGGGTCTCTGACCAGTGGTGTGCCTGAGGGATCAGTGCTGGGTCCACTGTTATTTGACATTTATATTAATGAGTTGGATGAGAATTTAGAAGGCATGGTTAGTAAGTTTGCAGTTGACACCAAGACTGGTGACATAGTGGACAGTGAAGAAGGTTATCTAGGATTACATCGGGATCTTGATCAAGTGGGCCAGTGGGCTGACGAATGGCAGATGGAGTTTAATTTAGATAAATGTGAGGTGATGCATTTTGGTCGATGGAACCAAGGCAGGGCTTACTCAGTTAATGGAAGGGAGTTGGGGAAGTTTTAGAACAAAGATATCTAGGGTTCAGGTTAATTGCTCCTTGAAAGTGGAGTCACAGGTGGGCGGGGTGGTGAAGAACGCATTCGACATGTTTGGTTTCATTGGTCAGAACATTGAATATAGGAGTTGGGACGTCTTGTTGATTTTGTACAAGACATTGGTAAGGCCACACTTGGACTACTGTACAATTCTGGTCACCCTATTATAGAAAGGATATTATTATAACTAGAAAGAGTGCAGAAAGGATGCTACCGGGACATGATGGTTTGAATTATAAGGAGAGGCTGGATAGACTGGGACTTTTTTTCTCTGAAGCGTAGAAGGCTGAGGGGTAATCTTATCGAGGTCTATAAAATAATGAGGTGCACAGATCAGCTAGATAGTCAATATGTTTTCCCAAAGATATGGGAGTCTAATACTAGAGGGCATAGGTTTAAGGTGAGAGGGAGAGAGATACAAAAGTGTCCAGAGGGGCAATTCTTTCACACAGAGGGTGGTGAGTGTCTGGAACAAGCTGCCAGAGGTAGTTGTAGAGGTGGGTACAATTTTGTCTTTTAAAAAGCATTTAGACAGTTACATGGGTAAGATGGGTAGAGAGGGATATGGGTCAAACGCAATTGGGACTAGCTTAGGGATTAAACAACAGGTCCGTATGGACAAGTTGGGCCGAAGGGCCTGTTTACATGCTGTGAATCTCTAAGACTCTATGACTTAACCTCATTACCCCAGAACCACCCCACCGCACTAACCTCTCCAAGGCTATTAACCAACTCCAACCCCCCACCACACAACCACATCTGACGAGACCCCAACAACATTACCAACTCCCAGCCACCATCCAAACTCCCGATTCACATCCAACCCAACACAATACAACTCGTCCACTCCCCCGACACCCAAACGAATCCTCCAACCTCTCCCCAGCTCCCTGACTAACCATTCATCCAGCGACGAACCAACCCATTCACTTCCCCATCAACTAACACTTCGGGAGCTCCCCAGGGTCACTGAGCAGTAAAAGGATGTGTGTTATCTTCCCCAACTCTATTCTGATGGTGCTCCCCGAATTCACTGTCCTGTAAATTGGGTGTGTGCTCTCTCTTCCCCGACTCTACTCAGCTGTGATGGAGACCCCTGGCGTCACTGTGCTGTAAATAGGGTGTGTGCTCTCTCTCTTCCGCAACTCTTGTCTGCTCTGATGGAGCTCCACAAGTTCACGTGCTGAAGGTGCGCGGAGAAATATGCAGCACTTTCAGGTTGGGAGGATTTTCAATCTGCTTACCAATGCCGCTGCTTGGAAGATTCAGGCCCATTTATATTTTAAATCTATTTATATTTTAATTACTACATTAAAAATTAACACAAACACTCACTTTATCTTCTCCAGGCTCCTGCACGTCAGTATGAGGCGGCGGAGAGCAGGGACAGATTGGTCTGTGAAGGAGTTTGATTCCAGGTCCAGAAACCTCAGTGCCTGGTTTGTACTGAGAGCAGAGGAGAGAACGTCAGCACAAGAATCTGTGAAAGTGTTCTTATACAGACTGGAGATCAGAGACAGAAATAACAGGAATCAGGCTAAATCCCCAGTGTTTTAAATAATACTATTAATAACAATAATAATGTATTGTATGAGACATTCCAAAAACATAACTTGCATTTCTATAGAATGAGGAAATACTCAATGCTGAAAATGAAATTTAAATAAACTGGAAATGCTCAGCAGGTTAAGGAAATAGAAACAGGGTTAAAGTTTGAGATTCCATTGGAACTGGGAACTGGCAGTGAATTGACAGATTTGAAGTAACAGCGGGGGGTAGCTGGGGAAGAAACAAAGAAAGGACAAACTGGAATTACAGGAGTGATTAAATGATAAAAGTGATGATGGGACAGGACCATAATCACAGGATCCCCATGTCCTTACTCGGAGTGGATCAGGAGGGACATGGGATGGTCAGTGGTTTGGGAATGCAGTGTGTGGTGAGGTTGAAGATAATGGCTGTGATTTTACATGAAGCTCTGAAGTTTCAACATGAGGATTGGAAATGGGAGGTGTGTCCGTGTGGGCAGGATAGGCAGAGTTATAAAGGTGATACTGTCAGAGCCGGACAATTAACGACTGGCAGGTAGGGGGAGCTGCCCACTGAGGCAGCCTGAGCAGAGGGTAGTCCCGGTTCAGGCAATGCTGGCACCATCTCCAAAGTAACAGTTTTAACAACCACAGGTTAATGTCCAACAGGTTTATTTGGTTGCAAATACCATTAGATTTCGGACCGCTGCTCCTTCGCCAGATGGAGTGGAAATCTGCTCTCAAACAGGGCACAGAGACACAAAATCAAGTTACAGAATACGGATTAGAATGCAAATCTCTACAGCCAACCAGTTCTTAAAGATACAGACAAAGTGAGTGGAGGGAGCATTAAGCACAGGTTAAAGAGATGTGTATTGTCTCCAGACAGGATCCTATCAGTAACCCCCACAGCTTGCCTCCTGGACTTGCTGGCCGTCCTGTCTGGAGAAAATACACATCTCTTTAACCTGTGCTTAATGCTCCCTCCACTCACATTGTCTGTATCTTTAAGAACTGGTCGGCCGTTGATCTTTGCATTCTAATCAGTATTCTGTAAAATGATTTTGTGTCTCTTTGCCCTGTTGGAGAGTAGATTTCCACTCCATCTGACGAAGGAGCAGCGCTCCAAAAGCTAATGGTATTGCTACCAAATGAACCTGTTGGACTTTAACCTGGTGTTGTTAAAACTGTTACTGTGTTTACCCCAGTCCAACACCGGCATCTCCACATCATGACCATCTCCAAAGGCAGCCAGCAGGACTTTGGAACACAGCAGCTCTGGAGGGAGAAGCGAGGGAGCTCTCCTTACTGAATGAGAGTTTGAAATGACAGAAAGCAGAGCAAGGGTTGCTCCCCAATCACTAATACCTCCCTGGAGGGGCTCCTCCTGGCTGCTCGGGCTTGGAGGGAGTTCCTGTTCCATCAGAATGGGAGGAGATTATCCCATCGGTACAAGCCAGTCTGGATGCAGATTGCTGGGAGCTGAGCAGGTTTCAGACAGGTGGTTGCAGTGTGGAAAAGGATCAATGTCCTAATGTCTTCTGACAAGGTGAGTGCAGCACAGCCTGATATGTGAATAAGGATGAGAGTGAAATTGTAGAAAGAACATCTCCACCCAGACACTGGCAATGCAAAGGCAGCAGCATTGACTGTCAGAGACATGTCCATTAGGCTGGCACCAGCATAGGCTAGAGCAAGGTTGACCAACATATTCACGTGGGCAAACACATGTCAATGTTTTTCTCACTCAAGGGGCCGATGAGTAAATTTCAGAATGATAAAGTTTGGGACAGCAGAAATTTCAATTCAAAACTAAACTGAGATATGAAAAGAAACAACTTGCTGAGCACTATAACGAGTAATAAATAAAGATGATTATTAGAGTTAATCCTCATCAATCACAAATTGTTTCTCTCCCACGTTTGCTGCCGATTGGCTCAAAAACCTATCAGCAGCAAACATGGGAAAGAAACGGCATGTGATTGGAGGAGCAGCTCCATGCAGATTCTTCCATTCAAACTGAACTGTGTGACTGAGATTCTGGAAACTCGCTCCGGGGGCCGCATTGAGGGGCTTCGAGGGTCACATTCGCCCCTTGGTCCACTCTTTGGACAACCCTGGGCTACTGCGTGTGTTTGATGGGCGAGTAACATTTTGTGTGCTTGGAAAGAGAGCAAACATCATCAGGGAATGAGTGAAGAAGAGTGGAGACATGCAGGTCTTGCCATCCTTATGCCAATGGAAGATGAAGTGCTGGATCCGGAAGGCCTGGGGGCAGAGTGAGTAATTACTGCTGGTGAGATGGGTTGAGTGGGTGGCCTAATGAATGGGCACAGGAGAGCGTCTGGTGAGGACAAAACATAGAGCTTGTTTATCCATCACTGGTCGTGGAGAGCAGTCTGAAGGACGTATTGAGATAGTAACAAAATAACTAGGAGCAGCAGAAGGTCATTCAGCCCCTCGAGCACACTCCATCACTGCTGATCTAATTGTAGTCTCAACTATTTTCCCTGTCGCTCCCCCGTAACCCTTGATTCACTTCTCAATCTAAAATCATTCTTAACTCAGGCTTGAATATATTCAATGACTCTGCCGCCACTTGTCTCCAGGGAAGAGAATTCCACTGACCAGCGAACATCTAAAAAATAAATTTCTCCTCATCTCAGTCTTAAGGGACTGACAATTACATTTTAAAATCTGTTCCCTTGCTCTGGCCTCTCTGACAAGAAGAAACAGCCCCTCAAAAACCACCCTGTCTCATCCCCTCAATGCAATCACCTTTCAATCTTCTGAACTTTCATAGATATTGCTCCAATCTGCTCAAATTTTCCTCGTAAAATAACCCTCTCCATCCCAGGAATCAGCCGAGTGAACTTTCTCTGAACTGGTTCTAATACAATTCTATCCTTTTTTAAGTAAAGAGCTCAACACTATACACATTACTCCAGTTGTGATCTAATGAAGGTCGTGTAAAACTGCAGCAAAACATTCTTACTCTTTCCTTCCATTCCTATTGCAATAAGAACGTTAAGAAACAGGAGCAGGAGTCATCCATTTTGTCCTTCAAATCCACTCCATCATTCAATGTGAACATGGCTGATCCTCTGCTTCAACACCATTTCCAGCATTATCCCTGCATTCCTTGATTCACCAGCATACTAATGGGAAACAAATACCCCTCATCTCAGCCGAAATAACTGCCCCTTATTCTCAGACTGTGTCCCAGGTTTCAGACTCTCCAGCAAGGGGAAACATCCTTTCTGGATCCGGCCTATTGAACCCCTTAAAATAGTGTAATTTTGAATAAGTTCAGCTATCATTCTTCTGAAGGCCTGAGAATAAAGTATTTTTCTTCCTCATAGGACAACCCTGGACTTATGTTAGTGAACCTTCTTTACATGCCAAGTACATCTTTGCTTCGGTCAGGAGGCCAAAACTGTACACAATACTCCGGGTTGGTCTCAGCAAGGCTGCATATAATTGCAGGAAGACATCTTTTTCCTCAACTCAAATCCTCTTAGAATAATGGCTGACATACCATTTGTTATCTTAATTGCTCACATCTTAGCTTTCAGTGCCTCATCAACAAGGACATCAAAATATCTTTGGAGTTGTCTTAATTTATGTTTTTTCTACAAAATTTGATAACCTCACATTTTTCCACCTTGTAAACTTTTGGCCACTCCCTGAGCCTCTCCACATCCCCTTGAAACATCTTTGCATCCTCCTCACAATTCAGGTTTTCACCTAGTTTTCTATTGTTCGCAAATTTGGAAATATTATATTTGATCCCCACATCCATATCATTGATATAGATTCTGAATAGCTGAGACCGAAACACTGATCCCTGCCGTAATCCACTAGTTAGAGGCTGTCAACCCAAAAATAACCCATTTATTCCTACTCCTTGTTTCTGTCCACTAACCAGTTCTCAATCCATGCTGGTATATTCCACCCAATCCCATGTGCTGCAATTTTCTTTAACAACCTCTAGTGTATGAATCATGCAACTATAGAATCCCGAGTGTAGGAGGTCGTCATTCCGCCCATCGAGACACTCAAATGGAGAATCTTACCAAGATCCGCTCCCCATAAGCTCACACATTTACTAGTGCTAATCCACCTAACCTACACATCTTGGGACACTAAGGACAATTTTACCATGGCCAATCCATCTACCATGCATATCTTTGGACTGTGGGAGGAAACCGGAGCACCCAGAGGAAACACACGCAGACATGGGGAGAATGTAAAAACTCCACACAGTCACCCCAGGCTGGAATTGAACCCGGGCCCCTGGCTGTGATGCAAAAATGCTAACCACTGTGTCACCGTGCCAGCCTTTCATGAATCCATGTTGGCCCTGTCTAATCCTGCCATTAATTTCGAAGTGTTCTGTTGCCACTTCCTTTATTATAGATAGTTATAGGATTTTCCAAACTATCAATGTCAGACTAATAGATCTGCAGTTGCCCAGTTTCCTGTAACCCACATATTTACACCGCTAATCCACCTAAACTACACATCTTGGACACTAACGGGCAATTTAGCATGGCCAATCCAGCTAACCTGCACATTTTTTGGACTGTGGGAAGAAACAGGAGCAGCCGGAGGAAACCCACACAGACACGGGGAGAACGTGAAAATTCCACAGACTGTCGTCCAAGGCTGGAATGAACCCGGGTGCCTGACGTTGTGAAACAGCAGTGCCAACCCCGGTGCCACATCTTCACTTAATCTAATACAGTCCTTGAATTAGCAACGGCTGCTGTTTTTCAAATGAAAGGAATGTATTTTTGTTGGAAACGCCACACATTTGCATATCACCATGTCTAAAACAGCGTGTTTTGTGTTTGGCACTGGAACGTGCTTCTCCAGGAAATTGCTTGAATACATTCTGTGAACTAATCTTCCATTCAACTGTTGACATTGAGCGATTTATACAGTAAATGGAAGAAGCCACAGGAGCATTGACCTACAGAGGGATCTGTGTGTAAAAGTCGACAGATCCCTGAAAATGGCAACACAGGTGAATGAGGTGGTCAAGAAGGCAGACAGCATGCTTGTCTTCATCCACCGAGGCATCGAGTATAAAAGTTGGCAAGTTATGTTACAGCTTTATGAAACTTTAGTTGGCCACATTTGAATATTGCTTGCAGTTCTGTTTGCCACACTACAAGAAAAATGTGGATGCTTTGGAGAGGGTGCATTACCAGAATGATGCCTGGTCAAGGAGGGTTAAGTTATGAGGAAAGGTTGGATAAACGTGGATTGTTTTCACTACAAAAAGGGAGGCTGAGGGGTGACCTGATGGAGGTATCCACAATTATGAGAGGCATCAATATGGTGGATAGTCAGAGACTTTTCTCCAGGGTGGAATGGTCAACTACAAGAGGGCACAGGATGAAGGTGAGAGGAGTAAAGTTTGGAGGGAGGTGAGTGGGGAAAGTGTTCACACAGAGTGGTTCTTGCCTGGAATACACTGCCAATGGAGGTGGCGGAAGCAGCGCGTTTCCTTTGTCCAAGGTGTGTCTTGAGAGATACATGAACAAGACACAAACAGAGGAATAGCAACCGCCTATGGGCAGTAAGTACTGGGTCTGAGTAAGGATTAGGAGTCGCTGCAGGCTTGGTGAGCTGAAGGGCCTGTTACTGTGCTGCATTGCTCTTTGTTCTTCTCTGTATGAGATGATTTAAATCACGCGTGATCACTGCAGTTTGCTTTTACAAGACCCCTTTATTTTTCCTGAGCACTCTGTCAGAAATTCTGAATATTGGTAGGGGCCGATAAATGATTCGCACAAGTGATCTTTGTTAATTTTTATCTCTACCCAAACTGATTCTGCATCTTGACCATTTGAACTAAGTTCAGCTCTCGCTACTGTACTGACACCTGTTACTAACAGCGAGACTTCACCACCATGTCCTGTCCTCCATTTACTGTCATCTATTCACTCTCCCCCATTTCACAAATCAATGGATTCTGTGTCTGGGGAGAGCCGTGCACATCTGAGGAGGAGGAGGGGGACCTCAGAGGATGCACCATAACATTATTCCCCCACACCATATTTTTGGGACTGACATCCCATTGCTCAGGGATCAGAGAGAGAAGCAACAGGAGTCAGAGGAAAAGCAGTTTTCCTTATTCATAACTGACGCCCATAGTAATAGGCAGTGTTTTTCAAACAAATACCAGTGGTGAAATTATATTGTTGAATATTCAGTGGATATAAACACAATCTCATACACTCTGCTACTTACTCCAGTTCCTGTATTTCACAGTCCGGATTCCTCAGAGCCACAGACAGCAGTTTCACTCCTGAATCTCCCAATTTATTGTCACCCAGATACAGATCTATCAGTGAGCGGTTTGTACTGAGAGCAGAGGCTAGGTCCGCGGCACAAGAATCGGTGAGAGCGTTCCCAAACAGACTGGAGATCAGAGAGAGAGAAATAACAGGAATCAGGGTAAATCCACAGTGTTTTTAAGAATAAGCTTGTAAACAATAATAATGTACAGCACGGGACATTCAAGAAACACAACTTCACTTCATACAGAAGGCAAAATTCTATTGATGCTGTAAATCTGAAATATGAATAAAATATGTTGAAAACTCTGATCAGGTCAGGCAATATCTGTGAAGATAGAAATATATTTAGTTTCAGTTCAATTAGCTAAACTTAGAAAATGGAAATCGCAGTGAATTAAATTGTTTTAAGTGACAGGGAGCTGGGGATGGGCAGGTGAAAAGGAAAGAACAAAATGGAAGGTCCGGAGTGATTAAATGTCAAAAAGGATGATGGCGAAAGAGAAGAGCACAGGATTCCCATGTCCTTACCCTGAGTAACAGGGAGGGACATGGGATGGTCAGTGGCTCAGGAATGGAGTGTCTGGTGGGGTTGAAGATGATGAGAGAGATAACTTTTTCACACTGCCAGTGGTTCGGGTCTGGAATTCACAGCCGGGAAGTGTGGTGGAGGTCGGCTCAATTGAAGCAGTCAAAAAGGATTTAGACGATTATTTGAATATAAACAATGAGCCAGGATACGAGAAAAAGGCTGGAGAATGACACAAATACCTAATGCTAATTTGGTGAGCTGGTGCAGACACGATGGACCAAATGACCTCATTGTGCTCCGTAAGAATCCTGTTAATTTAATGATGGGAAATGTACCGATATTTCAACTGGAAGTTGGTGATGTTGCCGTGTGGACAGTGTTAGTAGCCGTAGTCCCCAATGAAATATTAATATTTCTCTCCAATAGAGAGAGACAATTTGTTACAAGTAGCTTCAGGGACACAACTTAGTAAACGTGGGGCAAAGGGAGGAGTTGGGAGTCCATGAACCCCGGTATGAGGACCAAACCCTCAACATGAGCATCATTCTACATATACACAGATACAGATGCAGACTGAGACTGAAACAGGATGGGATTGTGCTGTACAGGTTTCAGAGCTGACACTGAGACAAACACAAAATGTACAGTCGCAGATTGTACCTGACACTTACAAAGTAACGTAGCAAATAGGAAGAGGAGACGAACATTTGGCGGATCGAGCCTGCACCAACAACAATCTCACCCTATCCCCGTAACACCACACATTTACCCTGCTGATCCCCCCCGAAACTAGGGTCAATTTGTCACGGCCAATCAACCAACCCGCACATCTTTTGATTGTGGGAGGAAACCGGAGCACCCGGAGGAAACCATGATCAGCCATGGTCACAATGGATGGCGAAGCAGGCTGGAAGGGCTGAATGGCCTCCACCTGTTCCAATTTTCTATGTTTCTTTGTAAGTTCCACGTGGCAAAGTGTTTCTTCATTTCACTCCTAAAAGTCTAAAATACTAAACATTGTCGAAAATCCAATGTCCCCAAAATCCTGGACTCCCCAACCAGCAGACAATGTTCCTCTTTATCAGGATCTGTGGGTCATCCTGACTCGAAATATTGGCTCTATCCTCTCTCCACAGATGCTGTCAGACCTGCTGAGATTTTCCAGCATTTTCTGTTTTTGTTTCCGTTTTAAGTTTAAGTTTATTTATTAGTGTCACAAGTAGGCTTACATTAACACTGCAATGAAGTTCCTGTGAAAATCCCCAAGTCGCCACACTCCAGTGCCTGTGTTCGGCTACACGGAGGGAGAATTTAACATGACCAACGCACCTAATCAGCACATCATTTGGACTGTGGGAGGAAAGTGGAGCAGCCGGAGGAAACCCATGCAGACATGGGGAGAACGTACGGACTCTGCACAGACAGTGACCCAAGCCTGGAATCGACCCCGGGTCCCTGATGTTCTGAGGCAGCAGTGATGACCTCTGTGCCGCCCATGATTTCTGCATCTGCAGTATTTTGCTTTTCGCTTTCTTCTTTATTAACCCTCTCCATTTCACTTATTATTTTGAAGGGTTTCATTAAATCTCCTCTGAACCTAAATCCCAGTGTTTCAGAGTAAATCTTGATTGAAAAAAAACATACAATCACCACAGTGCAGAAGGAGGCCATTCAGCCTATCGGGTCTGCACTGACGCTCCGAAAGAGCATCTATCCGCACAACGCCATGCATTTACCAGAGCTAATTCCCCGAACCTACACATCCCTGGACACTAAGGGGCAATTTAGCATGGCCAATCAACCTAACCCGCACATCTTTGGAGTGTGGCAGGAAACCGGAGCACCCGGAGGAAACCCACACAAACATGGGGAGAATGTGCAAACTCCACACAGACAGTCACCCGAGGCTGGAATTGAACCCGGGTCACTGCCGCTGTGAGGCAGCGTGCCAACCACTGTGCCATTGTTCCACCCTGCTCAGAAAACACTTCCAACCCACACACAACACACATAGTAAAATCCCCTCTGCTCTTTCCAATGAATGTTTAATTGCAGATTTTTAGATTGACTTTTAGGAAAAACAGAACTCAAATTGCTCAGCATCCCAGTGTGGACTCTTGTTTATTTCAACAATGATCTCATCCCTGCAGATTCAAACATGAAGTTTAAGTTGTGGATACAGTTGTGTCTGTCGGTCTCATAGTTTGTGTATTCAGTCTTTCACTGCCTTTTAAACCTATCTGAAGAATTTGAACAATGGATGTTGGTTAATCATTCCTTTCTCTCAGCACATGGAACTGGTGAAACTTCAAGGGTCAAAATCTAATGTAAGTAACAAAGAACTGTATCTTTATTCATCCATCATTTCCAATCTCTGAATAGATCACACACATTTCCAGAATGCAGGAAGCTCTCAATGGAAACTGCTTCCAATTATTCCCCAATACAATTGTTCACACTTCACTGTAAATTACATTCCACTGACATTCCGAAAGCAGCCACAGAAAAGTAGCTGGTTATTTTAAACATTGAAACTGAACTATATTAACTTACGGATCACTCACATTGTACAGAAATGTTGACCCTGTGGGATGACAGTTTTGGAGTAACATTGCAACATTAAATTACCCTGCGTACTGCGTTTGACATTTGCAGCAGTTCCAAAATATCAGCGACATTGCTGTGTGCATTGTGTGAATCCAGCTGTGAAATATCCACACATATTGAACTCCCACTGCTGCTGCCTTTTCATCATTTATAAACACACAAACTAGAAGCAGGAGGAGATATATTCGGCCCTTCGAGCCTGCTGCAACATTCATTATGATCATGGCTGATCATCAAATTCAACATCCTTCTCCCACTTTAGGCCCAAGAGCTCTATCCAATTCCTGGAAAAGATTAGATCCCTCTTTGTTCCTACATTGAAGCAATCGAAGTGTTGATTCATCAAGTGTTTCGCGCAGAGAAAACCTCCCTCTACACTGTCCCCATCAAACACTCCCAGGACAGGTACAGCATGGGGTTAGATACAGAGTAAAGCTCCCTCTACACTGTCCCCATCAAACACTCACAGGACAGGTACAGCACGGGGTTAGATACAGAGTAAAGCTCCCTCTACACTGTCCCCATCAAAACACTCCCAGGACAGGTACAGCACGGGGTTAGATACAGAGTAAAGCTCCCTCTACACTTCCCCATCAAACACGCCAAAAACAGGTACTGCACGGGGTTGGATGCAGTGCAAAGCTCCCACTACGCTGTCCCCATCAAACACTCCCAGGACAGGTACAGCACAGGGTTAGATACAGAATAAATCTCTATCTACAGTGTCCCCATGAAACACACCCAGGACAGATACAACACGGGGTTAGATACTCCGTAAAGCTCCCTGTACATTGTGCCCAATCATTGTGTGTATGTGAGAAGAGTGAGTATGCTTCAGAGAGAATGTGTGTGTGTTTGTGTGTATGAGAGAGTGTGTGTCTGTGAGAGAGGGTGTGTGAGGGAGAGTGTGTGTCTGTGAGAGAGTGTGTGTGAGAGAGAGTGCGTGTGTGTTTGTGAGTGTGTGTATGAGAGTGATTGTGAGAGAGAGTGTGTGTGTGTGTGTGTGTGTGTATGAGAGAGAGTGAGAGAGAGTGTGAGAGAGAGTGTGAGAGAGAGTGTGAGAGAGTGTGAGAGAGAGTGTGAGAGAGAGTGTGAGAGAGAGAGAGAGTGTGTGTGAGAGAGAGTGTGTGTGAG